>NC_056731.1:1709179542-1709252042 GCF_019279795.1 Protopterus annectens | reverse complement strand
GTGTGGTGTGTGCAATTAAGGCCACACACATCAGTAGCACTACATACCTAGGTAGGGGTCTAGTCCCAGTGTTGCCAAGTAAGAGTGCGTGTGTATGTGAAGGAATCTACTTCTGTTTGCAGACTATACATGTCCCAGGAGATCATCTGTCTGAGAAGTGCCTGGCATATGCTAACATTTCACAGGCATCATCCTGTTGACATACATTCCATCACAACTAGTGCTAGATGTGTAAATGCCCTCTACTCCACTGTATAGGTGTGCAGCGATACTGGGGTTGGTATATATAGCTGGATGTGGCTGTTGTGGACATAGCCACCATCATTGCAGTTACTGTTGAGTGTATCCCCCTGCTTAGCTGGCCGTAATACTGTACAGTTCATGTTAACAGGTTAGGTAGCTGTCTATCACACTATCTGTGGTTCTACAGCACCTCTCACCCTCCAAAGGGTAGGGCTGTGTCACCCACACCAGCACACCTATGTTTACTGAGTTGAGGATTGCACTACATTGGGGAAGGGGACATATACCCTGCCAGTACCGTCGTCAATGGCATTAAACTAGTGTAATGGTGGTGGTGCTGCGGTAGCGTTGTCGCCTCATAGTTAGATGTTGCCCGTTCGATTCTCAGTTAGAGTGTCTTCTGTGTGTCGACATGCATGAATGGGCATTCCTTCATTGAAGGTTGTGCATTAGGCCCAGTAAGCCAGCACGAGAAAGTCTACTGCCAATCATTAGTGGACCGGAGTTCCGCTGTGGCGACCCCTAACCAGGAAAAGCCGAAAGACACAAAAAATGCTTATTTCCCAATGTGTTGTTGTGCCTATTCTGACTTGGTGGAATTACATAGGCTACAAAGTGTTCCTTGCACAGGTACATACTTCTGTGTGTGCAGTATTCTCTGTGTATTGCATCAACACCAAAGTCTGTGTGTGTGTTATTCACAAACATGTGGTGTGTACCACCCAGTACACTTACCATTGTCCACTGTAGAATGGCTGCTGACAGCAGCCACCATGCACTCACCGGTATTCACCACCCCCAGACCTATCAGCTATGTAGCACATGCAGTAACTGTTATACAGACTTGTGATGTGTGTTCACCTGTACTCAGGATATGGGGCATGCAAGGTGTCACCACAGTGCCATACCCCTTGTAGGATACAACAGCAGACCATCCTCCTGCTGACACATGGACACCTACAACACAAATGGATTACATTATGGACACCACAATCACTCAGTGTTAATAACAGCTATAATGCATCATGGCTGGACAGCTACACTTCCTGACATGTAAGCGTTAAACTTTACTGCTGACAACATGTTACACAGCATTACATTGGTACATCATAGTACAGTCACCATGTGCATCAGAACCATATTAGCCTGTCCTTGCATCAGTGTTATGGATGGCGCGGATGTGGCACAGGCATCATATTATGCACAGGGTGTGTTGTTGGTTTTCCAGAGACCTAGGCTGAACCATACATTTGACACCATGTGTGAGTGAGGGGGTTTAATTATTGATATGGCTGTGGTGATGTGGTGTGTGTAAGTATGAGGTTGCCCTAGCTGTGTTTGTATTGTGTGTGAGTATGCATGCACACAATTCTGCCATGTGGCTACCCTATACAGGTATTTGTTGAACAGCTGCAGACCATACCTGGCAGGGTGTGTAGTTCACTACCTCAGGCCACGGCCAAGAAAACTGTGCCTGCCAGGGGTTCCACAGGCATGTCCAGGTACAAGCCATGATATGGTACTCTCCCCTGATTATGACATATGTCCCTTCTGGGACTGGCCAGGGCCATATGCAAGTGGCCTGCTGTGGTGTGGTGTGGTGTGGACAGTGCCCCCCTGCAGTGCTGGGGCTGGTACTGCCACTATGGGAGTGGCTTGGTGTTCTTGCACATCCACATTGACCTCCAGCTGTTGGTGTTGCTGGCCTATGTCCACATGGCCATCATACCACTCCCACCACATGTTCAAGCACAGACATTCCACGGTCGAGGAGTCCCACCATCTCACCCAATCATCTATCCATGACCTCTGTAAAATAATGGAGGGCAGCTGCAAGATCACAGATGTTGTCAGTAACAGCTGAATGAGTAGCCCTCTGCAGCCTCAGAGCTTGTCTGATGTACCGTTCCATATGTGCCTGCACCTCCATGACAGCCTGAAACATTTGTCTGGTGGTACCAGATGTGGCACTTCTGCCAGGGTCACAATGACCAGCAGCCCTCCAATGAGCACCAATGTACATCTGCCTATGTGGTACCCCACTGGACATCCGGCTATGGCTGCTGTGTCCAGACACACATTGCATAGATACCACACTGTCCTGTCCCATGCCACCAACCACCAACTGTCCCAATGCTATGGCCACTGGTGATGGAGTATATATAGGCATTGTGACTGTGTGCAGGGATTAGGTGGATAACAGCAGGATGTCAAACGATGCCACAGCTTCAACCTTTGACAACCCCACCTGTGCCTCAACACACCTATCATCATTTTCAGTGTCTGTATGGACACCAACATCAAATTGCCTGCAGGAGGGACCCTGACCCACCTCACCACGTGTGAGGGGGAAAACAAGAAACACACTTTAAGACCTGTAAGTCATTGCTTAACAGTACACACACACACACACACACACACACACACACACACACACACACACACACACACACACACACACACACACACACACACACACACCCTTACTTGGAAGTTGGAGTCTTCATGCTGCAGAGATTTAGTCTGATTCTCTGACCTTTCTGAAAGTTAGTTTCCCAGCAGAGTTAGTCCTAATGCTGCTCCCGCTCGCATTTGAGCAGCTAGGCCAGCTGGAAATGCATGAGCTCCTTGAGCTCAATTCCAAGAGGCTGGTAGGCCTGAGGGAGCTGATGTCATTGTGCATGTGATTACATCAGCTTTAACAGTGTGAAAAATTAAAAAGCAAAGAAAAAAATTGGAAATGAAGGGATGCCACTTGGGAATTGTGGCACCCTTTCATTTGCATTCCAAAACTTAGTAAAAAATGAGTAATTCAGCATGGTTGGGAGGTATGGACACAATCTTAGTTGCAAGCATTTTACATCACGAACCATGCTGACACACTCCCAGTTGCAAATATTATTCATCACTTATAATCTCCCTTATCATTTTCAGTCAAATATTACATAGCTCATTTAAGTCCTGCCTTCTTTTAAACCTCATTCCTCCCCTGTATGTATTGTACCCACAATTCCATTTTTTTTCCTATGTAGTTTCCTCCTACCCTTTTCTAGGATTATTTCATATAGCTGCCTGGCTTTTTCAACAGTATACCTGATCTGGAATATGTGAAAAGACTGCACAGGTCATCTAGTGTTTTACTGACAATTTTTGCAGCACTGCAGCTTCACTTGAAGATATAACTTGAAGAATGTCTCTGCAATGTTTGACTGTCACTTCTCTAATGTTGTTTATTTTTTCAGCAGGACTGATTGTTACACTTCTGTTTAATATTCTTGCTATTTGTCCAGTTTGTATACATTTGTGTTGTCCTTAGATTTATTGTTGTGCTATGCACTGCAGAAGGCAAAACTTTACTACTTGCTGTATCTGAGATGACATTTCTGGCCAAAATGCTCTTTATCTTGATCATCGTTGCAGTAGCCTAAGCTATATGGGTTATATCCTGCAAGGACATAGCAGCCGGACAGTTTCTAAAGCTTCAGGACATCTTCCACATGCTCAAACTTTCTGTCAGCTCAAGCTGAGATGACTGAAAAGACAAGTTTGGGCACAAGCACTCCAGAGCTTTCATGTCAACACAGAGAGGGTGGATGAGCAGTGACCACTTGAACATCTACTGTTTTGGTAAGCTTACCTACACAACTCTACTTTATTTTGCTCTTTTCTTGCACTTATATTGGTTCAAGCATTTTGTTTCTTCTTTCTTTGAAAGTAAAATAAGACTGACCTGGGGATTCAATAAACTCAGTGTAGGCTTAGCATGAAGCCTACATGGAGTTTGCATATTTGTGTGGTGAGCAGCAACACTAATTGCATATGCATGCCATGTACCACGTTTAAAAGTAAAAGTGTGGTTCCATACTGTGTAAAGTAACGAACACCTGCAGACATGTGCACCTGTTTGCCTATGGACACACTTGCCAGAATGATTACCAGGATTATTTATAAAGCAATGTATATAGTTCCAGCACTTTACATGAAAGTGTATACAGTGCAGAGTATTGTGGAAACCTATGTCAGGCATACTGAACAAAAGTTGTGTAAATGATCAGTAAGTATACATAAACTGCATTATAAATAAACAGTCAGGGGAAGTATGTACACTGAAAAGGAACACACAGATGAATGGTAGGAATGAACACAGGGGAAGAGGACAGGTGAAACAGTAATTTACAGCAGATGAGGGCATGTAAATGAAGACAGTTGTAGCATGAACAGTAATCACATATTTACATGATACAATACGGACTGCACAGTTACTGTATACTATTTGACTGTCACACAAGCTAACATATCAGTGGAGTGAATACTTTGTAATATAAGCATCTTGACATGAACAAGGGATAGGGTGCATATATCAGGGATGGTATATTCAATAAGGATTATCTGCATATTGTGACGCTGTGCAAAATGAGTTGCCTGAATATGAATGTATTGTTAGCAGGAGAACACATAGTAACAGGTCCATGGTCAACAGTAGACAGAAGGAGTTTATATCAGAACATCAAATGCTCCAAATCCCGAACACCATAACACCAAACACAAAACTGCGAATGCTCACAATAGCGAAGCCGCAGAACATCAACTTCTTACCCAGGGCAAGAATTCGGTGGGCCGTTCTGTAACTTCACTATTTCCTCCAACTGTGGTGCGATCTCAGAGTCGGTATATTTAAGTAGGGGGTGGGGGGCACAACCCCCCACATCAAGGAGTGTGGGGGTGAAGCCCCCCACATTAGACATAGGTGTTTGGTGTGCTTGTGTTGTGTGTGCATTTCTCGGAACAGCAACTTTTTTCCCCAGGGAAAAAATTTGCTGTTCTGAGCGTTCAATATTATCACATTTTGAACTTCCAAGTTCGAACATATGGTGGTCAATATTTTGGAAGTTCGATTATGTGATATAAACCCAACAGAAGTACACAAAATCAGGGGCAATATCAGAATAATACCATCAGTAATCCCATGTCTTCCAAATAACATATCTGATTGTGAGTGATCCAAGATGGTTCTGCAAGAACACACTTGTACAACTATTATGATTCATCTTCAATCTCTGAGAGGAATCAAGCAACACCTCACTCAAAATGTAGCATCTGCTGGAGGTGTTCGGAGGGACTCTGTTATGCCTGACTAGCTGATAGGTGTGCATACCACTTGGTCCATGCATAGGGGTGCATTGTCCGTATTATAATTATCTTGTGTATTTGTGCTCATAATGGAAATAATCCCCCCCATGAGTTTCCTTCATCTACTGTGTCACAATGACTGTGGCATCAGTCCTTTGTGTGTGTTGATACTGTATGCATTATACCAATACCACATTTGGATTCAATGATTGCCCACAACTTGCAGTCTTCCACAAAGCTGACTGGAGAAAGGGTGTGTAAGTCAGTTTTGATGTCTAACACATAAATAATGGTCTGGAAAGGGCATACGATAAAGCCATGAGGTACAGACCTGGCCAATGGACTCTAGGTAGAGATGAAGTCACACACTGTAACATATTTCTCTGTCACATATGTGTTCCAGTTGTCTACCCACTTGGTGTTGTAGGTGTTTATGGCCACTTGTGAAAGTTTCTGTATAATACCTGACTGTTGATTTTTGTCAAATGGCTAGGCCAGGTCAAGTTACACAGGATGATAGTGTTGTCATCATGCATGCCCTTAGTAACCATCTTGAAGATAGTGAACAGATGCATCACACATGATGCAGCCTGAAAAAGATAGTGAACAGGGACATCACACATGATGTAGCCTGAACAAATCAAATGTGGGTTTAGTACACTGTCAGGATATTATCTGTGTCCTTTTAGAGAAGGTGTATGATGACTCTTGGCCTACCTCACAGATCAGGAGAGTCAGGATTGATGTATAACTCCATGCATCAGATGATGTTCCCCCAGAGTCAGAAGGATGCATGTTGCTGTACACCCTTCTATGGGAATATATGCTATCTTGAGGCTGTGTTGATGTACAGATCCAGCTGTATCTGTTAGGTCCGGCTTTAAGTCACGCTATAGGCAACTTGTGATGTTGTCAGGACTCACTTCTTCTGTGTTATTTGCCATAGTGAGTGCACAGGTGTGCTACCCTGCTGAGAATAAAAACTGAGTAAAGTTTGCGTGCATACTTTGGCTTATGGACAGTGGCAACAGGGTGGTGACATGTGAGATGAACTGTCAGCTAACAGATTACAGTAAACTCTCAGTTAACTGGAAGTCAAGCAACTGGCAAAAAAATATCAAAAAAATACAGTACAATTTTCATGTGTTGCACTTTCTGTTTTCTCCCTGCAGAAACATACCTTACATTTTTAGAGTTTTAGAGTTTTAAAAAGGAAGATAGGAATAAATTCCCTGTCTCCCCAACCTGAGAACAAGTCAAACCAAACAAATAGTATACAGTACAGTACAGTATTATTCAGGCCTATTTTTAATAGCAACTCTCAAGCAACCAAAAACTACAGTTATCTGGCATCTACCAATCCTCATGGGTGCTGGTTAACTGAGAGTTTACTGTATTTATGTTCTCTGGGTGGGTATGTCTGCTGACATCCACACACATATCTATGCTTAATTGTGTATTCCACTTAACATTTCATATGAATTGAATAAATGATTTGTGACAAGACCTCCATATAGCCTTGGACACAGAAGTACAGCTGTACCAATGTCACTCACATCACTTGCACAACATATGTCTATATGTGTTTCATGGGCAAGTTGTGTTTGAGTGGCCTAATGTCATATCAGGATATATTAGGGAACAGTTGTTTGCGTTTCATGCAGAGCATTTCCTGACACAAATGCTAATAGTCACACAATAGTGCTGCTGACCACCACAGTAATACTTTGGTGTAACAACACAACTGCATATGCTTTGAATTCCACAAGGTTTCAGTTGCATCACAACATGTGATACATTGGTTGTGTATATCACAACATAACAACCATGTGTATGAAACAAGAGTTATGTGACCATGTAATCAATATGAATTGATATTGATGTCAGTCACAGAATATTTAATAATGGTATGTAGACACATACAGCAAGTGCCACTGTGATGGCTGAATGTGAACTGTGTATGAGGTTGATCTGCTCCACTGCAAAAACACATCCTAATATACCATCAGTATACATAACAGTGTATAATACCATGTCAGCAGTTCTCAGGAGACATATTACTACAGCTGTTATAGAAGGAACATATACTGCATTGGTATCAGTGGTCATAATTACATTAGCTCACATCACAGATAGTAAGACCCTTTTGTAGCCATACTATGCATCCACACCTCAATATCGCATATGTCAATGACAGCAAAATTGACATGTAAACTGTTCATAGAGTCATAGGACATTATTAGGCTAATGGCTAACATCACATGAAATCTTAGCCATTATTATAATATGTAAAAAAATCCCTGTTATCTATATTATGGAAGATAGCAAGCATATTGTGCATATGTGTATACTTGTTTGATTGCATATGGGACATGTGCACCATGCCATGACAGAATTAGCAATCACACATGCAGTGGTCTTGATGTGGCATGCAGAAGCTCATGGAAGGACTCGCTTTATGATGTGTGTATGCATATTTGATGTGATGGCATCCTCCACTTCTCTGCAGTAAACATATCATGTAGCCAGTGGAACAAGGAGGCTGGTGGATACCTGGGGCTATGTGAAAGGGTTTCCAAGTGGTACTGCAATGATGAACAATTCCAAAGATCATACAATAGCCATAACATACAACCAACCACACACACACGTGCGCACACACACACACACACACACACACACACACACACACACACACACACACACACGCACACACACACGCACACACACACGCATGCACGCATGCAAGCACACACACGCACACACACACACACACACACACACACACACACACACACACACACACACACACACACACACACACACACACACACACACACACCAGTAAGCTGGACTTTATTTGAATATTACAACTGTGTAGGTATAGAACATGAATGCTATGTAATGTCATTGTAGCAGCAACACACATGTCTGACAGTAACACTATCATGTTACACTTTATGGAGTATGGTAGCATCATTGTATGCCGAGGAGAATATGTTGGGAGGAGTATAGGACATGGATGTGGAGTTACATCCCGGTGTAAAATTGTTTCAAAAGTGATAGGTGTATGTGCAGACACAAAAGTCACCTGCTGTCAGATTAGAACCCCTTATAAATATAGGTAAAATAGTTTTCAAACACAGTAGTTAATGTTACTACCATAGCACAGATTTGTCTTGAATACTGACAGAGTGCATGCTATACAGGATGACATCATCATTGTATGCTACAATGAGATGTTTGGAGTAGGGTTTGACATAGCTGTAGATTCACATGCCATTCTAAAATTGTCACCATAGTGATTGTTGACTGTAGTGAGAATAAAACCCCTACCAATTTGTTTACACATCACAGTACTTAACACAAGTGCCATGGCTGAAGTCTGTTATTTTTGGTGTCTAACAACACTTTATAGCTGATGATATTAGCAGTGTCTGGTGAGAAGGAGATGGTAATAGCACTGCCTGACATGCTGCTGTAAAATGCTCTCTTGAATGTCAACCAAGTGAATACACACAGGCATACTAATTGACTGAAGTAAGACTAGACCTCCTACCTACCAAGTGCCATACAACAAATCTGACTTTTTCACTGCTGCAGAACAATTCATAGTGGATGATGTCACCATTGGATGTTTAAGAGTTGATGTTGTGAGGCCTGCATTACATGTGTGTAGGCATGAATACTGGTACTGTATGGGATTGTATTAATGACTGAAGTATACATAATTATGCTCTTCTGACTAGACAAAGACACACACACACACACACACACACACACACACACACACACACACACACACACACACACACACACACACACCGATTGACTGTAGTGGGATTAGAACCTCTAACGAACTCAAAACACTGACTAGAGTACTCAGTATTTAACGCTAGTGCCACAACACAAGTATGACTTTTATAATGCTGCAGGACAATTTATAGTAGATGACATTTGCACTCAATGCTTGAAAGAAGATGTTGGGAGGCCTGAATGAACTGGATGTGTAGGCATGTACAACTGTCAAAATACTGGTATTCCATGGGATTGTACTGATGACTGCAGGATAAGTAGTTATACTCTTTTGACTAGACAGACACACACATTGACTGCAGTGAGATTAGAACCCCTACCTAATTAAATATACTGACTATAGAACTCAGTATTTACTGCAAGTGCCACAGCACAAGTCTACATTTTATAATGCTACAGGACAATTTACAGTGTATGACATCAACACTGGATGTTTGACAGAAGATGTTTGGATATCTGTCTAAAATGGATGGCTAGCCATGTACAGCCATCAAGATATTAAAGATCTGCATGTTACCAGACTGATGAGTGTGCAAAGTGTAGCATTTGCTGTTGCATTTCAAGTGTGCAGGTATAACTTAAAAAGACAAATTTGCAAAGTATATGCAAACAACTGTCCACATTACTACAAGTATTGGAAAATCTGAATTTGTATTATCAGTATAAAGATGTACATGGTATATAAGAAATCATTTTTTATTTAATTCTCTAGTGTAGATAATGTATTTATGAACAATTTCTGACAGACCAAGTTTCAAGTGCATGGGTGCAGGTAACACATGACTACAGTGTAAATATGTGTTTTTTTTCCTTAAAAAAGTGCCTTCCCCTTCACTTTGTGTTTTTACATGTACTTTCATGGGATGAAGACTAAATGGGCAATAAGCATATTTGTTGCATGCTAATGTGCACTATCCATATTGCACTGTCAAGCAGCTGGTTTGTGTGATCGATGGCAAAGTGTGAGATACACATTTATACTGCTTTCCCCATTTGTGCATAGCTAAGCTGCGAGCAAACATGAGCCTCTGCTTTACTAATAAAATTATGACAGCTCTGGTGGTTAGCTTACCTCCATGCAATCATGTTAAGCATACAAGCATGGCAGTCAGCAGTGTGAATAACACTGAGTGTAAGAAACACACCTGTTGCTTAGCTGGCTCTGTGCTACCAGGTGTAACTGCACTGAGAGATTTATTTTTGAGCCCAGATGATAGAGGGTTTGAATACAGGTGCATCTAATAGTTTTAAATATGTATTTATAATGCAATGAAATAATTCTTTATTCTAGTATCACTGTGTTTTACCTTAGCACAGCATGTTTAAGCACCACTGCGTGGAGGTAACTGCACCATTGAAGAGCCGTTCATCATTACTCCACATTGATGCATGGTGCCAAACTCTGTGAAAACATAGAGGACAAAAAGTAAAGGACTTTATTGGATTGTTTTCATTTCTGTGTGTAATGTCCATGTGGCCAAATGGGTAGAGTTCCAGCCTAATGTGCAGTAGGTGCAGGGTTGAATACCCAGGATCTATATCATATTATCGCAAAGTGAAAATGTCGAATGGCAGAACAGCGAAAGTGCCAAAATGTCGAGGGTCGGTTTTTGAGATCACAGTACAGTGAATATTGGGATATTTGCCCTTTCCTCACTGTAGTGTGATCTCAGAGTTGGAATATATATTTAGTGGGGGGAGCAGCCCCGCACAATACCGAATTTCAGTTTCTGCATTTTTGCTCTTGTGAACATTCGATATTTTCAGTTTACAATGTTATGATATAGACGCAATACCTAAAGGGGATATTAAGCATTTTATTCCACCTGTGTGCCTGCTGGACAGGGGCATCAGATGCTGATTTGTCTAAACATGGGCTAATCTCTTGGCTAGCCTTATAAGGGCCTCAGGGCCAATAGCCTAGTAACTTCCTATGATCCTATGATCCTATGTGTGATTCTATTTTTTGAACAGATCATAGGTGTTAAAATGGAGTAGATAGGAAAATGTGGGGGGCAAGCATTTGCAGGAAGGCTGTATAAAAGAACCATAGCTATCCACTTCTTCAACAGTGTTAAATAAAAACATGTACAGAATATTAGCTGCATTTGGACTGTCACCTTAACAAAGATGGGTGACAACAACACAATCATGTTGTATAGCCAATGGGACTGAATCAAGTGTGTCAAGAAGACACATGTGCGAAGTGGAGAGTTATGTATGGAACAATATTTTTTGTGGGACAGGTGCCCATTTTTTACTTCAGTAATAGAGGAATGTTGGGTAAGGGACCTAGGTATTTCTGTATCAGGTAAGTAGGATAGGTGAGGAAACAGATGCAAACAAACAAGAGAAGACAAGACACAGGGATGGTGAGGGACACGACAGGTTAGGAGACACCATGATTGGGGTTAGGGAGTGGACAATGGATGCCCATGCTCATTAAACATTGTGACAGTGAGAATGTAGTCCTACCCATAGGACTGTCAAAACTGTCCCCTTACTTTGCTGGCTGTTAGTGTGCTTGACATCTTCTCCTATGGACCATATAAGAGAGCAGCATCTTCATCCTGGGTAAGCATGCACCAATGGTACTGTGCATGAACCTATGCACCAAACCTGGCAACTCCTGGCAGATTAGCAGTTTTAGCCATGGGGTTAGCCTACCTCCCTGTGCTGCAAAGCATGTTGTGACTTGTCAGAAATTGATGACATTGAAATGTTTTGCCAACAAATAGAAAAATAGAAAAAGAGATAAGGGTTGAGATAAGAGAAAGAAAAAGAGATAGTACCATCATATATGACATACAATGCATTATCACTATAATTAAATATTTTTATCTATACTTTTACATTTTAATATACTTCTTCATAACTACAAACTGTAAGTAATGATTGCTCAAAGTAATCCTTGCAAT
This sequence comes from Protopterus annectens, assembly GCF_019279795.1. NCBI lineage: Eukaryota > Metazoa > Chordata > Ceratodontiformes > Protopteridae > Protopterus > Protopterus annectens. The sequence goes on along the minus strand of NC_056731.1, from coordinate 1,709,239,935 downwards.
GTCCATAATTGCCCAAATGCTTGGTCAAATTATACATATTAAATTAACATCAGGGCATTTATGCCAATTCTGTTGAAATTAAATTTACATAATATTTTTAAAGGATTTTACTATATATTTTTTGCTTGTGGTATGTGAACCCACAACATCTGCCTAAAGTATTACATTTAATTACTACAGTTGACTTGTGCTACAGACTGTAGCATGCACGCTTGCTTTTACATTTGGGATATGCATGCTTAATTTGCTACTACTGTATAGAACTGTTATAGTTTAGCTAAAATAATATTTACGTTGTGCTACATGCATACACCTTGCTTCCCTTAGTCTCTCTAGACACTTAGCATGGGCTTCCCTGTTTGCCAGGATGTTCTGATTAGCTGTGGAAGGAAAAGGAGAGAAAAAGAGAAGAGCATTATGCATACCCGTTTTGACTATATTCAGCTTTCTATCTACTATACATTTCTCATTATTTGTATACTTACAAAACTGTGTATCAGCTGTCCTAAACTCATCCACCCACTCTTTCAGTATATCCTGCTTGTGCCTTTCAAGGTCATTACAGTGATGCCTACACTGTTCTCCAATGTGTGGAATGCCTGTCACACTGAAGACAGTGTTGGCCAGACTATTCCATGCCTCAGATTTGTACTGGGAGCCGGTATAGTCCCCCTGCAGCAGCTTTTGCTGTGGCACTTTACAAAGAGTCAAATAAGATTCTGGACTCCTCAATACCCCACCTATGCACCCCAGACTGGGCACCTTCTCTTCTAGCTCCAGACATGTCCAATCAGGACAAACAGCAACAGATAATAATATTTTTACTACCAGTTCATGTTATTGCATTTACTGCTAGTGTGCAAATCTGACCAACAAGGCCAACCACATTTGCACTATGTTAAGTGGAGAGCAACAATGCCAAACAGAGAAGAAAACAGTTTATTAACTAAGAAGGGTAATGTGAAAATTGGCATTAGTTTTTGGTTTGGATGCTACTCTATCTGTTAGTTGATTTAACTTTGCAAACACACATTGGGGGGTACAAAATTATATAACCTGACACATTTTGGTGTGGCTTTTACACTGATAAAATTAATTCATACAATGTGCGTTTCAAACTTATGCATTAGAGTCAAAACATATTCCTCAATACAGGTGATTTTTTACCCTTGTCACAGAAAAAGTGCTTGCTGAATGTGCTTATTAATTTTATAAATAAACACAGACTGAGGGGTTAACCAGGCATGTGTGCGACCTGACAATGTCCTGGTTTATACATTCATGTGTGTATGAGTATCACTGAGGTATGAAGGCCATCAAAGGCCAGAGAAGAGAATTATAATTACTGGCACATAATATTCAGTATACTTTCTGTCACATATATAATTTGTATGAGCTTCACTGCTAAACATAGTTATTGTTATTTATAATTATGTTTGAATTTTTGTATTTGTTGTTTAAAACTGAATGGACAAGCATTAATAAAATTGGGAGTATGTTAATTAGAACACAGGCTCACCTGTATTGGAGCACTACACTTTCACTTCTGCCACAGGAACAGTTAAGAAATAACTGTATATTTTCATATTCATTATTAAGAATGTATATTAACTGTCGCTCATTGCCAAACCATAAAGGATACAATGTATCTGTTTTGAATTTGTCTACTGTTTGCTTGTTGTCTGCAGGTTTTCTGGACCTGTAGGTGTTGGGGAAGGTTGCTAACTGCTACCCAACACTGCTTAGTAGGTTTACATGATGGCAAGCAAAAGATGCAACAATGTATCCTCTTTGAAACTGAGAATGCCTGCATCCTGTGTACAGATGTTGTGTCTGATTCATGTGTGAGCCATTACTTCAGGTTTGTGCAACAGTAAGTGACACACAAAAGTGACGAACAAAGCTGACCTTGTTTTAGACAAATGTGGGACTTGAACCGTGATCTACAGATAGTATATACTGTGTTGATCACCATGTTTAGCAGATGTGCCACACACACAGGTAATTCAGAGGTGTAGTTTATGTATTGTTTATCATACAAGTAAATTACATGATATTTATCTTATTTATCTATTTCCCATGTTTTTGCTAAGCCACGCGCCATGCAAATAGTGGTATTAAAAAATAAATAAATAAAAAAATAAACAACATTGCAAAATAAATATTAGCACATGTGAAAGATTTTTATACAATTCTTTGTCACAGAAACAGATTTACAGCAGGAATCAAAATCATTGTTCACGCAATCAATTCCCAAATTATCCACAGTATTAACAAGACATATGAGACCTGTACACTTCTGAGTTGTTTTTACATGTGTTCATTTCAGATGTAGTGCAATGGACGATCACAAAACTATTTATGACTATTTACAGCAATGCAGCTCTGTCTTCTGTTTGTATGGTATTCATGCTTCTTTTATCTGAGCAGTAATATGAGACATGCAGTCTGTAAGCCACTTTCTATCAGTGTCCTTAAATATATGAGAATATTAAATGGCAATAATAAACAGTTTTCAACAAAGCAGGGGAGTTTGGAGATTACTGAACTGAAACTGAGACATGCGTGCTGCTTACTTACATTTAAAACCTTGAAACAATTACTTCTACACTTTATCAGTATAACCTGGCGGACACATCCATTGCAGGAAAGAGAGTCTGAATTACTGCTGTGTTTTCCTTCTCTCTACCAGTAATCATTCACTGTTGCAATCCATTAACAACAAATACTGAGGGCGTGCCTGCATTATATGTTTACACCTGATACCTGGAGCCAAGAATTTGGGATTCAGCAATTCTAATGAGTTCACACTTCATTTACATCTTCACCATGCTCATAGGCCTGAATCAGTGCTACAAACAGTTAACCATGTAGCTAGGGAACCTGAAGGTGAGGTGAGTTGTGTATGTAGATAACACAGAAGAAGACTGCTATTATTTTGAGTTTATTTGCACAGAAGAACACTGATCTTGATAAGGTATGATTGACTTTTTCAGTTATATACTGGATTTGCTCACATGTAACTAAGGAAAAAAAAAAAAAATATATATATATATATATATATATATATATATATATATATACACATATATTCTTAACTGTTTATTGATGGCATAGGCATTTTGTCAGTGCATTTTACTGTCTCAGCTACACAGCTTTAGTAACTTTCATCACAAGTGGTACTGTTATAACTGTTTCTCTTTACACTCTTCTGTGTTATTTCAGTGAAATGTAAATATTTTATATTGTCAGTAACACATGGGTATTACCCTTCTAGGATTCTAGGCTAGCCTATAGACACCTCTATGGGAGTGCTGACCACATGTAGAGGTGACTGGCACTTGCATAAAAATACATTTTCTGTGGTAAATGTGTAAACATGTTTTAGAGACGTTTTTTTCAAAGTCCTTATAACAATTCACTGATGTGTTATTCCTTGTTTGGTACAAAATGTCATTTGTCTGTAGTTTTGGAGGTGGGGGAGCCAAGTTCCATTTCTGTCTTGCCACAATTGAAAAACATTTTTACAGAGGTTTGCTTTACTATTGTTAGCTCTTGCTTTGGATAAAACATTGGTTTGTTTGTGACAGTGATATGTTAGGACCACATAACCCTTTTGTATATTTGAATAACTGAAAGTTTTTTGTTTTTTGAGTGGGTAATATTGAAAAACTAATAATATCTCTTATATTAAAGCAGGACTTTTATTTATGTGATATTTATGTATAGTATTATTTTGTGTTTTATGTCACCTAGGACAATGGTACCCAAGCATCCCAATCCCCTAACACCCCTTCAGTGACTTAGAGAATGATGCAATTGTCCAAACCTATCATCAACATGGTGTCTTTCTGCTTGAGAGAAGACATGGGGATACGTATGGAAGAATTCAAATTTGGAACCAGATTGTGAATCACTTCAATACCGTTGGAGGATGCAGTAGAACATATGATCAAGTGCATCACAGGGCCAGTGATATGATTTAATTGGCCAGGAGGAGAGCAGCTGCAGTGGTCCATGGACAGCTGGCTACTGGGGCACAACTGACACCAAATTAAGAATTCCAGTCCATTGTCAGGGATCCAGAGAGCTCAGTGGAAAGTACACAACAGCATGTGATTAATGTTGGTGCTGCTGTTTTGGATATGACAAGTATGTCCCAGGAAGAACTTGCAGGTAGCCTTGCATATGTAAATTTTTAAATATTTCTTGTATAGTAAAATATTGAAGGCAGTAGTTAAGTTGGTTTAATATATTTTTTTTGGGGGGGCTATTTATTCTGGTTCATTACACATGGGCTTGGGGTAGATGTGTCATCCAAGTTTCAGTTAAATGTATTGTTAATGGACATATAAAGACCCCCAAAATTCCCCCTGTGTTATTATTACTGTAATAATGGTGTCCTTACATTGTGCTTGACTTCTTCCAGGACCATCCTCCCTAGCATGTGTGGAGTTATTGGTACATCATAAGCCTAGCATTTTTATTTCCATACTGATGAGCATTTCTCACAAATATGCATTTATCCATATGTGTAAGGTGGGTGTTAAGACTGTATGTTTATTGCTGAACCATCTGTGATAGTGGCACCAGTATTTGTTTGTTAGCATATATTAAACTTTAGTAGTGTAGCTATTGATTTCTTTCCTGTGTCTGTTGCTTATTATCACAGGTGATCCTGACAGTGGAAGTGTAGGACTCTTACCACCTGATGTCAGCATATCGGCAGACTATGATGATGTTGGTGGCCAAACGCAGCACAGTTGGGGGGTGCAGAGATTGAAACTGACATTGAGCTTTACATTCATCCATCCCCTCTAATTCCATGAGATGCAGCCAGTAGGCTTATGCAAACCCATTCCAGTGAACCCTTAGATATTTGGACAAGTGGAGAGTATGAGACTTGATCAGGGTAGTGTGGTTACTGCGGCTTCAGTGCCTGTTGACTCTGGCCATAGCCAAAGCGTGAGTGAGGTGCCACTCAGGAGGGTTGTTAGGGTTGCTCAGAGAAGGCCTGTTGTCCACCCTCCACCTGATCCTGGTGTGTCCGTCTGTGCCACTCAATGTATGTTTAGGGCCATCTTGGAGGCACAGGCATGTTCCAACAGGGCCTCCAAGGCAATGCTTAGGGTTGTAGATGTGGCACAGGCTGACATGTGTGGCTGCCTGCACTATGATGCCAGTTCAATGGATTAGATGAATGACATGTTGGAATGGGCCGTGTCTGTGATGGAAAGTCTGTTGTGGGGGGGGGGGGCATCCACATTGACTCAGGTCAGCCATAGCATGTGATGTTAGCTGATGTGGCCATGCCTGATCACACTTCCTTAGAGGCACTCTTCCACTGCTCTGTCAGTGGTTGAGGTGTCCACACAGAGACATGGCAAGCCATGGAGTCATGGTCCTGGCCATCCTTATGAAGTGATCTCATCCAGCAGACATCAGTCACATTCAGGTAGCAGCATTGCATCTGACTGTGGGTGTGGACATGTCAGTACAACTCCTGGCAGAGCCAGTTCTTGTGGTCAGGTATGACAATGATGAACTGCCACCCCTACCATGCAGTGCTCCACCCTCTCTGACAAACCAGGATGTAGAGCTAGCACAGAGTTTGGCGGTGTTCATGCACTCACTCACCAGTTTTACCTGGAGTGCCCATACAGACACACACACACATAACAGTTACATGGGTCAGTCATGAGGCTTACAGCTCATTCTGTCTCAGTGGGCATTTAATCCTTTATCCAAATGTCTGCCTGTTTCTCTTTCTTACTCACATGCACTCATTAACTTTTGTGTCATCCTAGCCCCCCCAACACCCTGTGCAAATGATGATAACTGTGCCATATCCTTTTTTTTCTGTCTTTTGGATTCAGGAATACATAAGTCTTTTGTCTGATGCCCAGGGTGCATAGCTGACTTAGTGCTTAGTATATCTGTTTTTGTGATGCTGTTTTGCAAATTGCACTGCTTTTTTACAGTTTTTTTAATGTGCACATCCGTCCCACTCTTAGACCATCAAATCTGGACCAAGCCATAAAGAAAAGTGTGACAAAGGCCCGACATTAGGGAGAATTTTTAAACACTGTGGTCTTACAAACTTAGACAGTTCATGGAATAACACGCTTGCATTACTATTTGCATGTATTGTTCTGAGGGATATGAAGTCTGAAACTAAATGTATATCATTATTTTCTAACTTCACTCTTTAATGATTTGCCATTACAAACATATGATGCCAGACTGTGAACATTCAGTGAAAATCTGTACATTTTCGATGTAAGGTCTATTAAATCCAAAATACACACATGGGGCTGGAACCAATAGGAATACATCAGTATAAAATTTTATTGAAACAAGGTTTAGATGTAAGGTCTATTAGTTGATAGAAGGCACATGTATTCACATAAGTCAGTGCTGTCACATCTTGATGTAATTGCTGTAAAAATCACCCAGCTTATACTTACTTACTTTACCAAGTAACAGTATGCAAGGATATGCATTTTGTTTGTATTCTCAGACATTTTATTTTCTATTCCAGGTTCAACACTTATTGGAAATCCAGCAGTTGGAGGAGTTTTAGTTCAGAGCTGACTCTATCTGATGCCAACAGCTAACAGCACACAGCCATTACATGGGTAAGGAAAGGTTGTGAGTGTTACTGTATGTATGTGCGTAGGATGAAGGTTTTAGCCCCTTAGGTGGTGTGTGTGCTATCCATTGTCTCTTGGCCAGTACAAGGGCATATTTTGCATGTCTATGTCTGCCTATACCTACAACAGCTGCTGGATCCCTCTCTTACTCCTCACCTGTGTGTGGATGTGGTGACCTTGCCAGTGGTGGTGAGATTTGTGGCTCTTCCACTTCCTATTCCTGCTGAAGCTATTTTCTCAGGATAATGCTGTGAATCATGCCACAGACAGTGAATATTTCAGTACATGTATGGGGACTGCACTGCAGGGATCCTCCAGATGTATCTAGTCACTGGAACCATGACTTCAGCAGCCCAAGCACATGCTCTATGATATTTCTTGTTTGAGTGTGTGCCTCATTATATCATTCTTTAATTGGTGTGTGTTAATTTCTGATGGCCATCATCAGCCACAGTTCCAGTGCATAACTTCTATCCCCCAGTAAATGGCCCTGTGGGATATCCCCCTTAGTAAATATCTCATACAGTTGATGGTTGTGCCAGATATGTGAGTCATGGTAACTGCCTGGGTTGCCAGCACACACACATTCAGGATGATTCCATTAGTGTTATGCATGACCTGACAGTTAATGGAGTGGCAGTCCTTTCTACTTATGTACACCCTTCCCTGTTCACTGACTGGTGCTTTGATTTCTACATGTGTACAGTCTGTGGCACCCAGGACATCAGGGTAGTGTGCTACAGAGTAGACCTCCTGCATAGTTCTGACTCTATCCTCAGGTGTACAGGGAAAATATATGTGCCCACTGGCATTTGTTGCTTTACTTTCAGGAACAGATGGAGGACTTTTGATGTAGATGCCTGTGACACCCCATCATGTCCCCTGCTAGTCTCTGGAAGGTTCCTGTAGCTAAAATTCTAAGTGCTACACATACCTTAGTCTCCACTGGTATTGACTCCCCTCAGTTTTCCCTTGCTGTCAGTTGAGGAAAACAGAGGTTGTAGAGTTCCTGTAGTGTGTTTCTATCCACCCTATAGTGCTCTACAATTTTCACCTCATGAAGATTGTGAAACATTAAACTGGGTCTAAAAACCCTTCTCCTTCTTGGCCGTGGTCTATTAGCAGCAGCAGCAGTAGCATAGACATGGGCCTGCTGCACATACACATGAATAAAGGTAAGAGCAGCCCCTAACATTCTTTCTGTGTAGCCGATTTTCCATGGCTGTATTCCATTAGGTTTTGTAATTTACAGGAAACACCAGCACTGAGCCTACATGGTTGCATTATAGCTTGTTGAATAGCTCCTCTATCTTGGATTGGTTGATTAGCATACAGTTCAGCTGCATATGCTGTAATTAGCATGCCACAATGTTTACTGTGTTTGCGTGGCTCTACATGCTGTGTAGAGCCAATTACTGAATGCAAAACCATGCACTATCATGTGAACATCATGCCACAATGCGCACACAGTTTTAGCAGACCATGTAGGCTTTATTAAATCTGCACCTGAGTTTCTTTCCTTAGTTTTGTCTTTTTCTGGCTCAGGACAGTCATTTCTTTTAGTGTGAGTAAGTGCGATTTTAAGTCCATGTCATTACATCTTTGAATTTCTTTGAATTTTTATTTGGCCCAGGATTTCTAGCTGTTCTTTATTCTTTTCTGGTAAATATGCTGTAGTCAACATACTTACTATGTATATTTTGTTGCCTGGTCTAAATTTTACATTCAGGTCATACTGTAGGTTAACTGGCATCTTATGCAATCACATTAGCGCTTTGTATAAGGACATTTTAAATATTCTTTACAAGGCTTTGTGATCTGTTTCTACCTGGCCTTCTGTATTATAGACATTTCTGTAGAATTTTTCACATGCATGGATTGCTGCTAACTTCCTTTTCTGCTTGAGCAAGTTCATATGCGTCTCTGCAAATGCTTCTGATCCAAAGACAACTGGTTTATTTTCTAAGGTCGCATATCTTCTACCATTCTGATTGACTTCTGCTTGCAACACTATTGGCTTATTCGTATTATAGTCATTTAATGCTAAAATACCTATTGCTGGTTTCCTGGACATTTCAAAACTCTTTGCTTATTACTAGCTCCATTCCCAAGCTACATTTTGTATTGACAGCTTTCTTAAAGGAACAGTTATCTGAGGCATACTAAATATAAATTTTGCAAGATACTGCAACATTCCTGTAAGCTTCTGTTTGTCTCTTTGCCTTCCTATTTCCGCATTAGTGGAATTGCTCAAATTTTTCTGCATCAGGTTTCTGGTCCTCGGATGTTAAGATATGAACTTCAAACGTATCACTCTCAGATTTTGCATTTACTGTTACTTAGCTAGAAATTATGCTGCCTTAATCTGTATAATAACTGCATCTGTCTTTCCTGTTCATATGTCTGACATCACAATAGCTGTGAGAAAACAAGATATAGTAGTCCATGAAAAAAAGATAACAGTAGCATTGTTCACTGAAATTGCTGCAGCTAGTGATTACACTGTCTTATGTACAGAGACACAAAGTCATAAATTCCACATTTGCTAGTATAAATGAGAGCAATGTGGAAGAAAGATACACGGACAGTTCCAATAGCTGTAGGAGCAATGGATTTTATAAAAAAAGAACATACAGTCTTATTTAGATATTAAATCAATACATGCAACTTTGTATGAATTACAGAAGGAGGCAATTTGGGGCACAATGTGGGTGCTGAGAAGAGTACTCTTAGCTAACATCAAATATTGAAACAAATGCTAATTTCATAAACTGTAATTGTACCTTGAATTAGGAATGGGGTCCATTCCAGTCATGGTATTAGAACCCAAAATACTTGGAGAAATGAAAGAGTGAGAAATCATCAGTTATCTTTACAACACCTTTCAAATCTTCGGTTACTTAAACAATAGTTCTTTGGAACTTCTTGAGGAGTGATCAAATGTCAAAAGGGAGTCTAAAGAACATACACCTTTCTAAATGTGTATTGCAGTTTGAAACTACTTCATTAGGTATTATCTGTCTAAACCATTGGTTTGCATCTAGTACAGAGATAATAGAATTTTTTGACAATTTTTCTTCTGTAATTACTTTATTCAAGTCTAGCAGATTATTTTCTAACAAGATTTTGCACACTGTGCTGGTGTCTAGTTTAAATTCTGTTATGCCCGTTAATTCTCAGTGTCTCTGGCCAACAGTCTGACGTGCTCATGTTTCATTGCTTTTAATGTCACTGTATCAGCTGTTTTAACATCAATAGTGCCAATAAATAGACCATTTTCATCTTTCATTTCAACAGCATGGACATTTTTTGAAAATATTTTTTTTTTATTTTTTCGCATCTTTTAAAATTTTCATTTTATAGCACAGAATTTGCAAGGCTGATTAAATGTTTCACACTGCTTCCTCCATTGCTTGTAGCCAAACCAACTGCAAACATGAATTAAAACAATGCAAACAACGATAACACTTTTTCTACCTTCAATCTTAGATCCTATCTTTGTTGCAGTGTATACCCTCATGGCTTTCTTTTTAGAGCTATTACTATCATGGCACATTGTGACTTTATTTTTCATTTTTAATTTTTTAACTGACATGTATTCTATTTTACATTATCATTTTCCAAGGGGCAATACTGAAATCTAAATATCCACTGCTGCTGGTATATGTTGATCAGGGTTGTCTTTTATGTTGGCACATTCTTGCTGCTTATGGCTTAATCGCTCACAGTAGATCACTCATCTGTGCATTTGAGTATGAGACACTTGAATGCAGAGACTGTACCTCTAAGTGTACTTTCTTAAGTCATTGCAATCTCAGAAGCAGTATATTTAGAGATTAGAGGTGTGGCAGTAGAGACCCTATATCAAGGGGTTCAGGGGCACTTGCCCTCTACCTACAAAAAACACTTTCTTACCTGGCTATCATTCACAAGTGTAGGCATTCATGATTGATTAGCAATGTTATACCAAAACATTTACAGAAGGAACATGAGTTTCTATAAAATATGCATTAATCTGCATGCCATATAAAGAAGAATATTTTCATAGGTTAGTACTAAGCTAACTGCCCTTGCGAGCCATTTTAAGCCTAGCCAATTATCCCTTTTGAGACTCAAACACTGCACCTTATGCTTGTAAGGCAAACACCTTAGCCATTAGGCCACCCTCCCAACCGCAATCTGATTTAATAAATTAATTATGCTTTCAGATCTACCAGTCTTTAACAGAGACAATAGCACTGAAGCTAGCAACAGTTGCATAGTTATTCATTCTGTAGTAATAACTTTCAGAAAGGAACTTAAACTTCTAAATGTTTATTTATTTGTTTATTTCATTTTAAGTCATACCTCTCTTCCTAACTTCAAACATGACCTTATTTTGTACCTCCATAACAACCCTATATGTACCGGTAACCATCCTACTTAACTCCTCTCTTTCCATATTCCCATTTCTTCACTAGACTTATCAAGACCTTTTTCCTCTTTCATATCTTACTTTATCCAATCTGTCCTTCTGTCTATACCCTCCCTCTTTATATAATTTACTTTATCCAATCTGCTCTTCTTTCTATACCCTTTCTCTTTATATAATTTACTTTATCCTACTGCTCTTCTTTCTATACCCTCCCTCTTTATATAATTTACTTTATCCTACTGCTCTTCTTTCTATGCCCTCCCTCTTTATATAATTTACTTTATCCTACCGCTCTTCTTTTTTTCTTCTCCCTCTAGATCACTTCATTCCTCCTCTACTCCTATCTTCTTTTGCACTTTCCTTCTTCTGACCTTGTATATAGCTATTTACTATTCTTTGGATTATATTTATTTTTCTTATCCATTGTATCCATAAGTTTGTTTTGCTCTTTATATTATTAACTTGTCTCTATTTGTATGTATTTGTATGTTTTGTTCGGAGCTTTTCCCCTCGGGTCTCCACTGAAAATGGGTAATTTCTTACCCAGTTGGACTGACCCGATTAACAAATGTGAAATAAATAAATAAATAAAATAAATAAAGTGGGTGTATTTTCCAAAGGACTTTTTCTAGCCATAATGTAAGTCATGTGGCAGTTGTAACTGACAGATATGATACATCTAGTTTGGTTACAGCTGGCAAACTACACAAATACAGTTAGGTTACCTTTAGATATTTGCAGTTTATAAATGGATGCATAGTATTTTTATTTACACAACAGTATGAGCGGTTTAAACCAATAACATACTACTATAACTTACAGGTTATACTTGTACTTACTATGTACCATTTTTGAAAAGCATGCAAGTATTTTAAACCACAATTGTCCATTCAGATTAGAGAAATTGCAAAAGTTTTCAATGATGCTATTCCTTGTCCTACATGCATGTACATTTGAAACTTTTGATTGAATGCTAAGTATTCCTTAATGCTCCGGTTTTGTGGGTTAGACATCTCCAGACTATGGAGCTAATTTAATGTAGGACTTTTCTACTAAGGCTTTATTGAAATGATAGCTAACTAATGATGGATTGTTTTCATTTGCTGATCTTAGGAAGTATGTAAGGAGTTGCTAACAGCTTGCAAATAAGATTTTGAAATCCAGTGTACTCAAGCTTAGAATAGCTCAGGTTGTGACTGAGAGATAATTTACAATTATCACAATTACCTCGGTACCATCATGCACCCACTTCAAAACTTTACTAAAAGCGCACCTAAAAACATGCTGGCTATGCCCTTGCAACTCCCACTTTAATATCACCCACCCCATCAAACCACTACCTTTCTTTCCACTCCACTAACTACCTTGATTATAGCAAGCTCAGATACTCATAAGCCTAGTACTTACTATACAGCAGGAACTTCTTATTGTAACATTTGTTAATGTCTGTTATGTACTTCACAGATAAAGATTCTAGTTGTCTACTGATGTACTATGTTCTTCATCTGTAAATATGTTGTAAGTAATTGCTATGTTAAATTGTTAATCACTATGTAATCCAATGTAACCACTGTCTGTTTATTTTAACTGTGGAGCTTTTCTCCCCGGGCCTCCGCTGAAAATGGACCTATGTCCATTCGGACACTCCCGGTCAACAAATGTAAATACATAATAAATAAATAAATAAATTTAGTTTCTGAAGTGCATTCCTGACTCCATGCAGCTATATAAATGCTCATATAGCAGTTTGGTGTAGGTTTGGACATATGTGCCAGTTTCTATAGAGGGGGAGGGGGCTATGAAGCTGTTTATACCTTCCCTCAGGAGGTTGTAATCAGCTTTGGAGAAATTTTTTCATTTGACCCTAGCTGGGGGGGGGGGTTGGGGGAGATGGTGACTTTGAAATGACTGCTTTGTGGTCGGATCTTACCAAGGAGGATGACACTGTAAGGATGCTGCAGTGGTTACTCATGTTGGTTAATACCAAGTCCAAGATATTATCACCTCTTGTGGGGGTGTCGAACAGCTGATACAAGGCATTTGCATTGACAAAATCAAGGAATCTCTGGGCATTTGTGTTTTGGCATGAGTAGTTCTTCCAATTTATGGTTGGATAGTTAAAGTTGCCCAGGATAAGGGTAAAAGGTTGAATCTTGATAGATTAAAAGAGGTCCAGATAGGTGGAGTGGGCATCTTGAGTCAAGGTTGGGGGCCAGTAGTTAGCTATGATTTGAATAGTGGTCTTGCCAATGGTTAACTGCACCTGGAGTGTCTCCTGTGCATCATACTGTTTGACCAGCCTGGTGGTGTGTATGTCTTTAATATATATTGCAACTCCACTTCATTTTGCTTTGCTGCCCACAGTTTGGGGTCTGAATGTATGATACGATGAGTAACCTGGCATGGCTGGAGTGCTCTCTCCAGCTTTGAAACAGGTTTCTGTGACTGCACAAATGTCAGCATCTTCCAGGGTAAGAATGCTTGCAACAAATGCAGTTTCATGTTTGTTAGCCATTTAGACCTGTACTGAGTGATGTCAGATGCGATAGTTATTCTTGATGAAAGAGAAGGCAATGAGAGGTCAAAAATGAGATGTACTTGCCCTGCAAGCATGTAAGCCCCACCAAAATTCTATTTTGTATGCAATAATAGTTCTGATTTTTGTATAACTTGTGGGCTGTTGAACAAAAGGTGTTGTAGAATCCATATTGTCTTTAATTGTTTTACTTGATTCATTGCACTGAAGACTGGATTAATTAATTACAGGACTGGATTGTGTAATGTCATCTAAACATGGTGCAATTTAATAATATATGTTTGCAGTGCCTCCTTTTCAGCCTCCAGCAACTGCAAAGAGGATGACATTTATCAGGTCATAAAGTCTGCATTATTTGGAGTGATGATCAGAACTACCTAATCGTCCACATTTATTATGTAGTCATCATTACATATTCCTATGATGCAGACTTTCTGTACAAATTAGGCTACAAGAATTTCAGCATTTAGCTGAAAACTGATCTTCTAGCAGTTAGCACAGAGGATTAATAGGCTGCTTCCTATAGGAAGGGAGCAGGGTTTGAATCTTGTCACTTTCGTATATTTACTGTGTAACATTGTGCAAGTCATTTAACCAGACAGTGATTTGGAGAAACTGGGAATTTGAGCTAGGCTCCTTAATGGTCTCCAGGGAATGCATGCCTAGTAGCTATGAACCTGCTGTTGTTTGCCAGCCATTCTTATTGAATAGTTAATCTAGTTTAGGGAATGTAATGGCAATATCACCAACACACTATTTTTTTAAATGTAACATGGGAAATTTAATCTTCAAGGGTAGCAGACACTGGAATTGTAGATGAAGCATTACAATGCAATATTGTTTGCCAGCAGCAATGTCTGCAGTATGAATAGTTCTGTTCAATGTGAAATTATTTGGATGACTTTTACTTTTGCAGATACTAATTGACTTAGCATATGTTCTTACATGGTTAATATTTCTTAGGTTCATATAAGTACTCTTCTGTTTAAACTGTGCTGCACATGGGTGGATTTTATTGCATGATGCTGGTGATCTTTATACAATTTCGTGTACTTCAGTCGAAACTACCAATAAAGTACATATCATTTATTTTTTTCATAACAATAAGGGTTTTACACAGTCAACAAAATGGCTATAACTACTGGTGTGGGTGGGGGTCTCTGTGGATGAAAGTACCTTATGTTCTTTAATCTGGTTTGCAAGACTGGTGAGCATGTGTGTGTGAATTAATTTGAAATTGTTTGGCTACCATGTATTTGTGTGAAACAAATTTGAAATATGTGACTTTGGTCATTATTATTTTTTGAGAAAGACATGTCAGAAGGATGCAGTCAACAATATAGTTATAATTGTTGGGTTTGGGGGTGTTGGTAAATAAAAATGACTGACCTTGCTGAGTTGATAAAGTTAAAAAGTCAGTAATCCATTTTTGCAGGACTAGTCTGCATTTGTGTAAAGCAATTTGGAATATTTTACTGTGGCCATTTTTATCACAAACAGAAGTGTGATGTGTTTACAGTTGATAAATTGGCTGTGATTGCTGAGTATGGATATTTGTGGATTTTAATTATATCTGTTTAAGTGGCCTTTTATGGTTGAAATGTTCTGAAATTGGTGCTTTTGTAATTATTGGTTCACAAATTTTGTTTCACTGCTTACTGGAACAAATATTCAGAACTACAAATTTAAAATATACTCTTAACAAATGTTGCTATATTAAACAAAAAATATAATTAAAAAAAAACAGGAAGGTAAATCAAAGAAGAAGCATTTATGCATAGTCCTAAAATGTGTGCAGGGGGTCCATGGTTTGAAAATATCCTAGGTCCCATGGTACACTTGATCTTCCACTGGCCAAATGCATTTTCAATGAATGTGAACTGCAAGATGCATTATCAGTCAATGTGAATTTCAAGGGAAGAGAAGTTTACTGTTGCTCATGCTAAGTCTATTTTTAATGTTTTGGTCATCAACTGGCTCATTAGTGTTTGTTTTATAAGATTTAAAATAAGTTTTAAATTACATCTAAATTTCTGTAATCATTGCACACTGACAGGTTTGAACACTGTTTATGGTAACTGGAGAGAGACAGCCAAGTAATGAGATACTCTAATGGCTGGGGGGGGGGGGGTGATGATCATAAGCCTGTCTTGGGTGCCACTTGACGACATTCTGGTTCTGATCAGAGGCACTCTGCCAGTTTCTGAAAAGTGACTCAGCAGATGACACAAACAAGATCTACCAGTTGCAAGGCAAAGAGAGAAAGAGAAGATAGCCATTAGTGAAGCCCTTCATAAAGTATGCTAGCAGCAATCTGCTCACCAGTAAACAGGACATCAAATGTAGATGGAAGGAGTACTTCCAACAGTTTCTAAATGAAGTAAACCCCACATAATTTGTACTGCCCCAGCCAACTATGAAGGAAGAAGAGGAGTTCATCCTAGAAGAATTAAGAACAGCACTAAGGGAAATAAAATCAGGAAAAGCAGCAGGCTCAGATGAGGTCATGGTAGATATGATTAAGATGCTGAGTGAGTTAGGAGAGAAATGTCTCCAGAGGACACTCATGGCAGCATGGAAAGGAAGGTGTATCCCAGATGACTGAAGAATGTGCATTCTAGTACCAGTGATCATGATCAAAGGGGACACTCACAACTGTGGGCAGTATAGTGATATCAAACTCCTGTCACACTGCATGCAAGTTCAGGAGACAGAGATTTATAAATGAATATGCAAAGTAGTAGAAAGTAAGATGAAAGATGAGCAGTTTGGATTCATATCAGGATGCAGCACAACCCACCCAGTGTCTGCATTAAGGTAAGTAGTAGAGATGTGGAAAGAGCCCAATTGGGCATTTCTAGACTTGAAGAAACCATAAGACAAGGTCCCAAGAAAGCTGATTTGGGCAGGCCTTCAATGATTTAAAGTCCCAGAAACATTGGTAGAAACATTCCATGGAATGTGCAAAAATTCAATGACACAAGTACGGATAGTGTTCAGACTCATAGAGGGGTTCCCAGTAAGAGTGAGTGTGCATCAAAGTTCAGCTTTGAGTCCACTGCTGTTCATACTGGTAATAGACAACATTAGCAAACATGTTGGAGGAGACAGATCAACAAAACTACTGAATGCAGATGATATGGCATTGCAGGCAGACTCTGAGCCAGAACTTCAACACAGTATAGAGGAATGGAATGCAAAACTGAAGGCACATGGGATGAAACTGAGTACAGATAAGGCAGTAGTAATGGCAGCGAATGTGAGAAATCATAAGAAGCTGAAAACTGAGATAGAAGGGAAAGTGTTGGAAAAGGTTATCAGCTTTAAGTATTCGAGAGGGGTGGTTGAAGAGAAGGGAGGTCTGAATGGGAAGGTCAAAGCTAGAATTAGAGGGGCTGCAGCCAAATAGCACAGAGTGTTGCAGTAGTGGATGACAGAAGAATGCCAGAGAAGCTAAAAAGTAAGATGTTCAAAACAGTTGTATAATCTGTACTAGTGTATGGTAAAGAAACCTGGGCAGTGAAGGCAGATCAGTTGAGAAAGCTAGTGGTCCAGTAGATGATGTGCCTTAGACAGGTGGTAGGATGCATGCTATGGGACAGATGAAGAAATAAGGACATTAGAGCAGAAGCTCAAGAAGCTACAATTACATTGAAGGTCAAAGAGAATAGATTACTGTGATTCAGGCGAATGTGTAAGAAAGCAGAAGACAATCTGGTGAAAAAAATTTGGGACAGACAGGAAGAAAGCAAGATGAAATGAGGGCTTCTGGCAAAGATATATATATATATATATATATATATATATATATATATATATATATATATATATTGTGTGAGAGAAGAACTGCAACAATCAGGCATAACTGCTGAAAAAGGTAGTAGAGAACCCCGAAATAAGAGAGATGATGAGAGGTGATACAACATCCTGACCCCATGTAGAAAATGGAAAAAAGGGGATGATGATGATGATAAAAATACTGATAATGATGATGAATGCAAAATACAGGGCACATATCTTAATATCACTGCAGTATTGCTCTCCAGTTTTCAGACACATTCAGACATGTATTTTGGAAACAGAATAGGGAAGTGTTAAATAAAAAATCAGAATTCAATACACAGGAGGTTCAGATTCAAAAGTTTACTAGTGTACACCAGGAGGCAAAAAACCATACAAGTACAGAACTTTGTCTGACATGATGCAGGAAGTACAGAATATTTTATAGTGTTTGCATTCAAGTTATGCCCACCTTACTGACGTGGTAAGTCACAAGGCATCTACATCACTTTTACTAACAGTATTCTATTCATCTAATAATGCTGATGCAGTACATTTAAAAAAACTTTTCCTTTAGATACAATACGGCCTTGCTGTCCAGCTGGCCAGTCATAATGTCTTTCTGTAAAGTTACTTCTTAAAGGTCTCATATCAGTTCGAATACAATAGCAGATTTAGACTTTAAATTCACCTCTTTGTTCACTGTTTCACTTTCTCACCAGCTGTGTTCTTATCTTACAGGGACAAATTACTACATCAGGAAAGGAAGATCCGAGGACAAGTTATCTTATCAGGAAGAAGCGGAAGATTTACACATTTTAATTTCCTGACCCAGCAGATAATCACTTATGAAAAGCATAACATTAAGCTTGCTGAGCTGGCAGCTGCCAGGGTCAGGGGTCAAAGCACACTGCAGTTTCAGAAGCTACTTGCATTTACACATGAATTTATCCCTTCTGTTATATGATTAATAGAATAACATGCATTATAAACTACCTTGCTTTTAAACTAGCATTTCACATATATTTAAATACATATTTTTCTAACATTTTCCCCCATTAATACTTTTTATTCTATTTTGAAGTATGCATAGTGTCATTTCATCTCCTAGCCTTTCCCACTCAGGATTTTCAGCTAGGTGAGTCATTTAACCTATACTTCAGAAAAAGCGTCATCTGAAATCAATCTTTCAATTTCAATATCTTGGTAGAAAGTTTCAGTAAAAGATACATCAACAAAATCTTTGATTAATCTTTTCATGCAGGGAATTCCACAGCAAACACATGCTCCTATTAGGAGTATACCCACACAAATAGCAATTAGAATGTTCTTTAGGATGGAACCCCACCCCCCAAACAGATTCTGGAAGAAGTCCGTCAGTGGGTTTGGGCCTGGTTCAGTCATGGCTGATACTTGCTGAATTACCTCTAGGTGATTATTTATCTCATGGCGATTGTCAGGGATGAAAGCACAGCATTCTTCTTTGATAAGCGTGCACGTACCACCTCTCGCCGCTAGGGTGAAGTCAAGAGCCATCCGATTTTGTAGCACAACAGTTCTCATTGCATTCAGTTCATCAGTCACCAATTCTAGGGTGGAAAAAATTGCATTACTCATTACTTCGAGAAGTTTCGACAACTTCCTCAGCTCCCAAATCGATTTGACTGCTCCATAGGCTGGTAGTATTCCTGCCCAGGATATAACACTGTCACCCAAGTCCATATGAGTAAATTCACTTCTGTCTTTTACTGAATTATGGTATTTCCAACCAGCTTCGATCTTCCCAACTGGATTCACAGGTTTCTTAACTGGACCTTCAGATTTTCGAGCTGTTTCCCTTACGTTTCGTATCTTACCCAAAGGTAATTCTGCAGTATGTCTTATTGCTGGAACCAGATAACCCAAAAAACAACTGCTGGACCAATTCTCAGGTAACCATTTATATGCCTTTTTCCCACAAATAAAATAACAGTTTTCTACTTTAGTACTAATACGCATCAGCCCTGCATGAAACATTTTCTGATCTATAACTGACAATTGTTTAAACAAAGCAGGGTTTTGTCGTACTTCATTCAATGTTGTTTTCATTGTGCTCAAATATGAATCATAGTTAGTATTACAAACAGTACCTCCACTTTTAACTTCAATGTAACACTTGTACGATATCGTAATATTACAATTACTCCGTCCTACTTGGAGGGTATCGTTTTTAAAAAAGCACACAATTCCCTTTTGTGTAACAGGTAAAAATAATGCTATTTTGTCTTGTGATCTCACAGTTCCTGTGTCGAAAAGTAAATTCTCCCAAGTCTTATTTATCCCCAAAGGGACAGCGGACATTATCAGTCCTCCATATGCTGTTGGTATAGCTGTACAAACCCAGCAATTTGAAATGTTCATAGTCTCTGCATACACACGTTTCATGGCCAGGTATGTGTTAAAATTTGGATGCCAGTCTATAGACGTTTCATCACGCCTTCCCACTTTCACTTGTGTGGTTGTGTGTAGGATGAACCACAGCAAGAGAAAAATTGTCACAATTACAGTTAATAAATGTACACACAACAAAATGATTATGCAACATCTCTGGGGTTGATCTAAACTTCTATTCGCTTTGCTTTTGGCCATCTCGGTCTGGTTGTGTATCAGTCTCAAAGTTTTTATCAAGTTGAAAGTTCTTTACCGGTTTACAATGCGTCAAATGAACCCAGGACGTCCTCTCAGCTACTCTGACTGCAGTAGGCATTGCCAACAGAACCTGGTACGGACCTTCCCACTTTGGACTCACCCAGTTTTTCCTTTTCGTCACTTTCAGCCAGACCCATGACCCTGGGGCCAAGACTGCTTCCACCGGTCTGGTCTGTTCCTTATCTGAAAAAGAGCTAAACTGCAAAACAGATTTATTCCTTAACAATTTTTTCATATATTCTGCTAACGAACTGTCAGCCTCCTGCTCTGCAGGCATGAGAGCTTTCCACTGAGGCACATAATATGCCCTCCCAAAAACCATTTCAAAGGGAGTCAAACCCTTTACATTTGGAATCGTTCTCATACTCAGCAGTGCTAAAGGCAGACAGTATATCCAATTCTTTTGGGTCTCCTCTACTAGCTTCCTAAGCTTACTTTTTAGGGTACCATTGTACCTTTCCACCAGTCCTGTTGACTGTGGGTGGTAGGCACAATGGTTCTTTAAGGAGATACCAAAATATCTCCCAAGCTGGTGAATCGTCTGATTCACAAAATGTGTGCCATTGTCACTATAAATCCTCTCCGGAATGCCAAATCTAGGGATTACTTCTTTTATCAGGGCTTTTGCCACTGTTGCTGCATCCGGGTTTTTGGTTGGAAAAGCTTCTACCCATTTAGAAAACATGTCTACAATAACTAAACAAAACTTCTTCCCTTCACATTTATTCAATTCTATGAAATCCATACAAATAGTATGGAACGGGTATGGTGGTATAGGAAAACTTCCTTGCTTGGTTTTAAATGCTCCTTGTGCATGGTGCTTGTTACAAGTATGACAAGCTGCACAAAATTTTTTTGTGTAGTTTATGTATCCATATGTTTGGAATATTCGATTTACTAACTGTACCATCCCCCCTGTTGAGACATGGCACTGCCCATGGCTCAACAAAGCTGCATATCTAAATAAATTAGACGGCAATATCGGTTTTCTTTCTTTGGAAATGTACAGTCCATTCTCAAAAATTGCACCTCATTTTACCCATTTTTGTTTTCCTGCTTTTGTAGTAAGCGTCTGCATTGTTTTTAACATGTTTAAATCTAAAATCTCAGAGGGTTGTAATTCCTCATTTAAAAGTAAAGTTTCTGAGTCTGAGGCTGCTTGCTTTGCAGCTGCATCAGCTCGTGCATTACCTTTTGAAATCTTATCCTGTTGTTTTGTATGAGCTACACATTTACAAATAGCTACTTTGGTAGGTAACTGAATAGATTATAATAGCTCCAAAATAAATTGCGCATGATTAATAGGTTTTCCACTGGATGTAATCATTCCTCTATTTTTCCATTGTTGTGCAAATACATGTACTGTAGAAAAAGCATACTGACTGTCAGTATATATGTTTACACACTTGTTTTTTGCTAAACTACATGCTCTCGTCAAAGCTATCAACTCTGCTGCTTGTGCAGATAAGTTGTGTGGTAAGGCTTGAGCTTCTAAAATTTCAGTGTCTGTAACTACTGCATATCCCACCAGATTCTTCCCTGTAGGACCCCTTCTGCATGAGCCGTCCACGTAATATGTCACCTCAGCATTATCCAAGGGCATATCTGTAAGATCTTGTCTAGGTAAAGCTAACTGTTCAATTTCTTGCAGGCAGCTGTGTGGTGTGCCCTCCGCAGGAGTTGGAAGTAATGTTGATGGATTCAATGTCGTACATCGTTCAATTGTCATATGAGGTTGGCTCAGCAGTATAGTCATACATGAAAGATGTCTAGCAGGAGAAAGGTATGCCATTTTCTCTTGTAGTAAAATTATTGCAACTGCATGAGGCACTCTCAATGTGAGAGGGTGAAATAACACCACTGAGGCCGAAGCCTGTACTGCCATTGCGGCTGCAACTACTGCTTGTACACAGTGAGGCAAAGATCGCGCCACTGGGTCTAACTGTGATGAATAGTAAGCTATGGGGTGTTGCTTGTCCCCATGTTGTTGCATCAATACTGACGTCATGTACCCTTGCTTACAATCTACGGTCTGAAAAAAACGTTTGTGATAATTTGGAAGTCCTAAAACTAATGAAGAAGCTATCAACTGCTTCAACCTGCAGAAAGCCGTTTCTGCTTCTGTTGTCCATTGTAAAATATCTTGTGCTGCCATTGGTGTCTTATATATCAAATCAGTCAGTGGAGCAGATTCTAAAGCATAATTTGGTAGCCAGCTCCGACAAAAATTAGTTGTACCTAAGAAAGACATCATTTCTTTCTTGGTTGTTGGTTTGGGTGCTTGCAAAATTGCTGTTTTTCTTTCCTCATCTAGTATTCTACCTTCATTGGATATTACATATCCCAAGTATCTAACTTGTTTTCTCCAAAGTTGTAACTTACTTTTGTTTACTTTGTGTCCTTGTATTGCTAAAAATTTCAACAATGCTACAGTATCCTCCCTGCACTGCTGCTGGGTGGGGGCTGCTAGCAAGATGTCATCTACATAAAGTAGAATTTGACTACCTCCCGGTGGGGTAAACCCTGCCAGGTTGCTAGCCATTTCTTGTGCAAATATTGTTGGGCTCTCACAATATCCCTGTGGTAGTCGAGTATATGTATACCTTTTACCCTGAAATGTAAATGCAAACCAATATTGACTATCAGGATGTATAGGTATTGAAAAGAAAGCATTGCTAATATCTACCACAGAGAAATACTTCTGTTGCAGTTCTAAATCATTTAACAAGGTATGTGGGTCTGGCACTGTAGGTGCTCTAGGTATTACTGCATTATTTACAGCTTGTAAATCTTGTACCATCCGCCATTCCCGGTTTGCTTTCGTTAACAGGAAATAGGGTGTATTACATGGTGAATCAGGAGATTCTACCAGTACTCCTTCTTTGAGTAATGCTGCTATTATAGGCTTAATTCCTATTTCTGCATCCTTTCTCAAAGGGTATTGTCTTTTCTGTGGTCTAAAAGCTGACTTTGGGGTAATTGTAACTGGTCCTGCTGTTCGAATAAGTCCTACATCTGACTTGCCTGTTGACCACAGAGTTGTTGGAATTTCACACAAGGCCTTTTCTTCTTCTTCTAATAAAAATGCTAATCAGCTGTCCTCGCTAGATTGCAAGTGTACAGCTGGATGTGTCTGTGTCAACCAATTCAGTTTTGTTTTTGTATCCCTTGTCCTGACAGTTCTAAATCAGTCTGTTTCTCCCATCTTGTTACTTTTTCTCCTAAGTCTGCCCATTTAACACTTTTGTTCTTTGTCAGGCTGACATGTGGCAACCGATTTGATCTATACAATGCAAGGAATTCTTGAGGTAATGAACAGCTAACTACACTGTTCCCCTCTGTATCCCAGTACAAAGTACGCAAAACCAATCTAGTTGCACGATTTCTAAACAGTTCTTGCTCATACTCTCTATCAGGTCCTGGTGTAGTACAGTAGTATAGAGTACAGTGTAACAAATGCTGTTGATCAGTGTCAAGGGAGGGGGCTTTACTGATGGCTACATTCATCAGTTCCTCGGTCACTGCCCCTGGACCAGTCGCGACTAGGTCCTGGCTGTACCAATAAAAGGTTTCACCCTCCGATCGCACTACAAAGGTATCCATTTGTCTCTGTGCCTCCATACCTTGTACAGTTGGAACTACTGCTATGCCAAATATCTGCATAAGGTCCCTGCCCAATAGGTTTACTGGACACTTTGCAGAAACAACTACTTTACTTCTCTGGGTCATACCTGAAGCAGGGTCAGTTATAGCTATATCATGGGAGAGTGGCTCCCTGTATAGCTGTCCGTTTGCTGCTTTTACTAATATATAATCAGGTGATTCGGAATGTTCTGGTAACTTGGAGGGGTGTATCAAAGTCCGTGATGCTCCTGAGTCACACAGGAATTTGACTTCCCTTCCCTCCACCAGAAGTGTCACTTCTAGTTTTGTATCTGCTAGGTAGAGCTCCAGGTTCAACAATGCTAAATCTAAAATTTCATTTCCATTTTCATCTAAGTCAATTTGTACTTCCTCTACTCCTTCTACTACATTGGCATTTGTCTTTTCTATTCTAGCTGTTACTGGTGATTCTTGACTTTCATATGATGTATCCTCACTATCATATAGTCAGTCCTCATCCCCTTTATCTTCCGTCGTTTCTTTCTTATTTTGTTTACAGTCCCTAGCTAGATGCCCTTTTTTTCCGCACTTGAAGCATTCACCTCTCTTTTTCCTCTCTTCAAAATCTTCTGATCATTTATCAGACTGCTTGTTTCCCTGGGCATTCTTCTTGCCCTTTTTACCTGACTGCAATACAAATACTTCAGCTCCGTCCTTAGCAGTGAAGACTTGCGCCTTCTTTTTCTTTTTACTATTAAAATGTCTCTCAGCATGTCTAGTGTATTCGAGTAAGGCTTGTAGCCTCCCTGTTCGATGATCTATCATATGCTTCGTAATGAAGCTACTAATAGGTGCAATGCAACCTTTCAAAAATGCATTTTTTAATTGTTGTTCATACGGGGAATCAGTTGTTTGGTTCTCAGGAACCGACATACCGCTATGATTATTAAAGCATTCTAATAATCTAGCATAATATCCATCTATTGTCTCATTTTCCTGTTGTATGCATTGATTAATGCAAGTCCAGTCTGCTCTAGGTTTCCATTTCTCAGAGATTCTGTCTGTCAGACCTTTCACTCTGTTGTCTAACTCTGCATCACTATGTGGGAGTGGCCTAAGTTCTGCATTACGAGGATTCCAGGTGCCACAAATCATGTGCCAATCTGGACCTATAATTTGTCTTACTACTTTTTCTACTTCTTCCCCATTCAAGTGGTAACTTAACCTCATGCCTTGTAAATCTTCTAAAAATTTCGTAAAATTAACTTTCGGATGGGGGATTCCCTCAGTAGCCTTCCAGATATCTTCCGGTGTCCATGGTCTATATACTAAGAGTGTTGGATCCTGCCCTTCCTGTCCTGCCTGAGGATTTGGAACTTCTATAAGTGGGCATATTTCTTCCTCACTCTCATCCTGTAGATTTCTCTCTATCTGGTATAATTCTGTGTCCCTATGTGTTTTACATGTTTGGGACCTAGTCTCAATAGGATCTCTAACAAATGGTTGTGGTCTTACTGAAACTTCAGGATAATGCGGAGGTGGACCAGCCTGTCCACTCGCTTCATATCCTGAAAAGGGTAAGGGAGGGGGCAAGGGAGGAGGAGGAGGCGCTGTAGCTATTACCAAGTTATTAGCCTCTTTGTCTAAAAATAATGTTTTTGAATTTTTAAGCTTCTGTTCCCTACGATTTGCTTCCTCAATCCACCTGTGTGCTTGAGGTATGCCTAGTTGGCGTTGCTTTTTTGCCTGACCTCCTGCATCAGATTTAAGCTGTTTAAGGAGTTTAACTAGTGCAAGTTTATCTAGTTTACCATCAAATTCATATTTGTTAACCCATTTCGTATAATACCTAACATTATCAGCACGCTGTAATTGCATGTATTTTGTGTCTTCGGTTAGGGGCGGATCTCGCGAGGTTTTAGTGCACTGATTACCCATGTCAAAGAAAATGTTACGTAACCCTTTTTTATCACGTGATGTCAATTTCTTAGTTCCTGTTTACAGTTTATCTAGAATAACTGTCTACCTTATTCTGTTACCCTGATCTATGACAAAATATACAGTACTTCCTTTTGTCCGTGATCTGCAAAACAAATCTTGACAATAATATACTGAAACGTAGTCCCTGATCTAAAACAGAAAAAAGGCAAATTCTTCCTACCTGAGCCTCCTGGTCTTGAAAATGGTCAAATTCCACTCTTTGGCCAAGGATCAGAAAGTGGCCAGCCTCTTTACACACGACAATTCAGTCGGAGGTCTTTTCACTCAAGAAGAACCATTTTGGTAACTTCTCCTGCGCAGTATTTGACCACCGATACACTCTGATCTGCAGCTTACCAAGGGAATTCCGTCTCGAAAGGACCAAACTGTTAAATAAAAAATCAGAATTCAATACACAGGAGGTTCAGATTCAAAAGTTTACTAGTGTACACCAGGAGGCAAAAAACCATACAAGTACAGAATTTTGTCTGACATGATGCAGGAAGTACAGAATATTTTATAGTGTTTGCATTCAAGTTATGCCCACCTTACTGACGTGGTTAGTCACAAGGCATCTACATCACTTTTACTAACAGTATTCTATTCATCTAATAATGCTGATGCAGTACATTTAAAAAAAACTTTTCCTTTAGATACAATACAGCCTTGCTATCCAGCTGGCCAGTCATAATGTCTTTCTGTAAAGTTACTTCTTAAAGGTCTCATATCAGTTTGAATACAATAGCAGATTCAGACTTTAAATTCACCTCTTTGTTCACTGTTTCACTTTCTCACCAGCTGTGTTCTTATCTTACAGGGACAAATTACTACATCAGGAAAGGAAGATCCAAGGACAAGTTATCTTATCAGGAAGAAGCGGAAGATTTACACATTTTAATTTCCTGACCCAGCAGATAATCACTTATGAAAAGCATAACATTAAGCTTGCTGAGCTGGCAGCTGCCAGGGTCAGGGGTCAAAGCACACTGCAGTTTCAGAAGCTACTTGCATTTACACATGAATTTATCCCTTCTGTTATATGATTAATAGAATAAAATGCATTATAAACTGCCTTGCTTTTAAACTAGCATTTCACATATATTTAAATACATATTTTTCTAACAGGAAGATGCATAATATTTTGTGTAGTTGAATATTCTGTTGCTTTTAAAAGGTTAGCGCATTCCATTTATAGTCCAAGAAAATAACTGCATAATATTTTGTGTTAGAATATAGGTAATGTAAAATTAGTATTGTCAAAATTAGTCATTTTTATATATGACCAGATTCTCCTGACTCCTGAGGATTTTAAAGATTTAAGTTTTCACCACTGAATCTTGTTTTTATTCATTTCTGTATTTCTGTTATGGCTGCTTAAATGTCTGTATTTCTGTTATGGCTTATCAGTGGGAGTGGTAAGAACTAGGTAGCCTATCTATCACAAGAGTGGTTTCTGGCCCAGAAAGTGTAGTTTATTGGCCATTTGGCAGTTTTTCCATCTCTTTCAACTTACTGGTTTAAAAGCCTGTGTTTGCGCTTGTTTCCCACCTTTCCTGTAACTAGTCTAGTCCAGATACAGATTTGCTGTATCCAGGACTGTTTGTAAGCTTCTGAGCCTCCCAAGCCTTTCTGTGTTGGAGGGAAGCATTCTAGCTTATCAGTGGGAGTGGTAAGCACTAGGTAGCCTATCTACCGTAAGATCCAGGTACAGATTCTTAGTTTAAGCACTTGAATTTGCTTATTCATGCTCAACACTTGCTCAGAACTTGTTGTTAGCACTAATAAGCTACAAATTATGACAGCACTCATTCTTCCTCTTTACCTAGAGGAAAACAGTATTTGTACTTACTTTTCTCACTTGCTTAGAGAAAAACAGCTGTTATACTCACTTCCTCACTTGTCTAGAGGAAAGTAGTTTTTTATTCAGGCATGTCCAATGATCAGCTCCCAGTGTTCTCTCCTGTCTATCTGATGAATCTGGGCATCTTGGGGCAATGTAGCAATTGCCTCATGTACACAGACAACCCTCTCCTCCTACCACCCAACACCACAACCTGTGAGAGATGCACTTATCTAGCCAAACTGGTTGTGAAGCTCACTCCAACCAAGACTGAACTTGATAGTCAAGAGGAGAAGGTGAACACTTGCACCACACCACACTCATCACATAGTCCCACTAAACCTACACCATCAAAATCCACACATAGAAATACGAAAACATTCACGGAGGCTCTCAATAATAATCTGCTCAAGTAACAGAGACCTCCAAAGCAGAAATGCAAGCAACCTCCACCCCCAAACACAACCCAAAATGAAACATAGACCACAGACTCAGTGTGCCAATAAACCACAGCCCATAAGGCAAAACAATGTATCCAACACACTAGTCATAGGTGACTCTATAGTCAGGCACACTGATGTCCCACTCACCAGGCTAAACAAGGAAAATGTTACTGCCAACTGCCTGTCAGGTGCCAGGATCTGCCACATAGCCCATGCACTCAGATCACTCCACAACAAGTACAAATATGACTTTGTCATTGTCCATGTTGATGTGAATGACCTGAGACGTACCTCCCTGGACTACATGAAAAGAGACATGGAAGCGCTCTCCAATCTTTTAGCCCAGGCAGGTATGATCCTAGCCCTGAGTAGGATCCTGCCATCACCCAGAATGATGCCGCAGTACAAAGACAAAATGATTGACTTCAACAATTGTCTAAGCTTCTGGTGTCATTCTAAGGGGATCTAGTATCTGTCTGCCTGGGACGATATGGTCGACAGACCACGATGCTTTGCCAGAGATGGCCTGCATCTGTCGCCCTTGGGATTCTGGATACTGGCTAAGGGTCTTGTCATCCCATAGTGCCTTTTTTAGTCAAGGTTCAAATGACAAATTCACCACCATAACAGGAACAGGCAAGCAAAAACTGAGGGTAATTCTACTCAATGCTAGAAGTCTAAATCTCAAAATGCACTCACTCAAGCCACTCCTTAAAATGGAGAACATTGATATCTGTGCAGTGACTGAGACCTGGTTCAAGGCTCTAGAGAGCACCCCTGCATTACCAGGCTATAACTCATACCACACTTTTCGGTCATCTAACCTGGACCAGAATACCAAAGGTGGAGGTATATCCATATTCATTAAGGCTATCCGCACCTCCAGGCTAGTTGTGCAGCATAATGCATCTAAGGTTATCCAAGTGCAACTAACTCTGGGCAAAACTGCGATCCAAATTTTAGCTTGCTATAGATCCCCCACCATTCCCCAGGATTCCCACTCCTCTTTTCTTGATATACTGGAAAATATTAGGGTTCAACCAAACACCCTAATAATGGGCGATTTCAACTACCCCACCATTAACTGGGAAAACTATTCATGTACCAACTCCTTTGCTCAGTGCTTTCTGGAATTCATAAATTCCAATGCCCTGGATCAACTTATCCTCACCCCCACCAGGGGCAACAATATCCTAGACCTAGTCATTACCAACATGGATGACCGGTGTTCCACACCTGAAATCAACTCTTCGTTGGTCCGATCCGACCATAAGCTAATCACCCTAGATATCTGCATCCTGCCCCCACCCACCATTAAAGAAACCATGGAAAAAATTTCTCCAAAGCCAACTTCATGCTTCTTAAGACAGAAGTGGTGAACTTCAAGACACCCATGCAGATGAGCAATACAGTTACGACTGCTGAATCCTACACAAATACACTCTATAAGCACTTACAAGAGTGCATGGATCGTGCTATCCCAAACAGAACCAAGATGCTATCCTCCAAAAAAAGGAAAACAATCTGGTGGTCCCCTGCTATAAACATACTCTATAACAGAAGGAAGAAACTGTTGCAAAAGAGAGTAAAATCCCATAAGTGGAGGAGCTCCCTGGTCAACCTTAGTAAGAAGCTGAGATCCCTTGTAAGATCATCAACAGCTAGCTATGAAAACAAAATTGGCACTGGTTCTAAGGGCAACCACAAAGCAATCTATAGCTATCTCAAGAATCTCAATGGCAACACCCAGATCTACTCTGAGTTACAGCACAACGGGACGAAAATTACAGAACCAACTGATATTGCCAACATCCTGGCAGATAGGTTCAGTGCTAACCTTACCCCCCTCTCACCCCCTAAAAGGCCCATATCTATACAGAAGAATGCAGAGTCCCTGTAATCATATCTATGCAGGTAAAAGCTGCACTCTCTAAAACTAAAAACACAGCATCCATGGGACCAGACAACATCCCAGGCTGCGTTTTACAAAAACTTCAGAACAAACTGGCTCCCCACCTAAGCACCATGTTCAATCATAGTCTCACATCAGGCTTTGTGCCCACTGAATGGTGCACAGCAACAGTTATCCCACTCCACAAAGGGGGAGCCACCACTGATCCTGGGAACTATCATTCTATTAGCCTGACGAGCCTGGTCTGCAAGGCCATGGAACATATCATCATGTAACATAAACAAAGACATTGGTAACCTCTAAACTCTGGACCCCACCCAGTTCAGGTTTGTGAAAGGCAGATCATGCCTTCTGAACCTGATCGACTTCTTTGAGGCAGTCACCAAAGCTGTAGATGAGGGTAAGGTTGTTCACACAGCCTATCTTGACCTTGCCAAGGCTTTTGACACCATCCTCCATTCTGGAATTATAGCTAAACTCACTAAATTAGGTATAAATCCGTATGTCACAAGATGGGTTGCCAACTAGCTCACTGACAGAACTCAAACTTTAAAAGTTGCAGACTCCAAATCTGACTTCAAACCAGTGACAAGTGGAGTACCACAGGGTTCAGTCCTGGGTCCTCTCCTGTTTGGTATCTACTTCTTTGAAGTACAGGCTAACACAGAAGGCCTCTGGCTAATAAAGGTCATAGATGACTGCAAACTAAGAGACATAGCTGAGTCCCCAAATGATGTGGACATCCTACAGAAGGGCCTCACTGAGACAGATGCCTGGTGTCAGAGGCATGGCCTCAAGCTCAATGCCAAAAAGTGCATTGTTATCTCCTTTGGTAAAAACTCTGTACCCATGAACTACCACATAAATGGAAGTCTACTTAACTCTGAATGTGTGATAAGAGACCTTGGGACCCAGGTGGTTAGTAGTCTCTCCTTTGATAATCACATCACCACAGTAGTCAGAAACTCCTTCTATATGGCACACCTCATCACAAAAGGGTGCTCATCCAGGAAAAAAGAGGTCATCGTTCCCCTCTACTCAGCACTCATTAGACCCATTATAGAGTACAGCGCCCCTTTTGGAATGTACCTCACAAGACATCTGCAGCAGCTGGAAAGGCCACAGAAGTACCTCACGAAGAGGATTACTGGCCTCAAACAGATGCCCTACACTGACCGTCTCAAAAAACTCCAGCTTTACTCTGTAGCATAATGCCTACTCCGACGAGATCTCTGCCTAACATATAAAGCTATGTTAAACCCAGAGCTGTCGGGCATGCTACACCTAACAAAATTCCAATCCCTCCGAGCTACATGCTCTAGGGACCTAAACCTTGTCATCACAATAAACAGGACATGCTGGAGAGATAGATTCCTGTCCCAGGACTTCCTATACTCTGGAACAAGCTACCCATCTATGTCAAGCAAAGTTCCTCATGAGCAATCTTCAAGAAAAATCTTGATGAGTGGATGGGAAATAGGAAATTACTCAGTAATGAGGGGAGGGTGTCGGGCCCCGGATAGTTTGCTTAAATTGATATTAGAAAGGAGTGAGCTTAATTGGCAACTCAGATTGGACGCATGTACGGAACCTGGACTAAATGAAGCTTGTTCGATTGCTTGTATATTAAAGTTAAGGAATTTGTACAGATAGCTCAAAACATTGAACTAGAAGAACTTTACAACTCCCTCCCCTCCCTCTTTTTTGTATAGGAAAACATAGGTGAATGTTGGGGGAAGGAGTTCCACTGGTGCGATAAGTTGTACATAATGCTTTAAAATATAAGGGAAGCGCAAGTTAACTAAGTTAACAGCTTTAGGTACAAGGTTTGAAGTACATAATAGCCAGTCTAAAGGGGCTGGACAAAGAGAGCATTTAGGTAGTAGCCACCTACTTGGAAGGGAACACCTAATACCTATTACCAATGAATTGGTACTGATTTGCTTTAAACCGAGTTTGTACTAATTAGAGAAAACAGGCTGTCAGTTTGATTGGCTAAGCTAAAGGAGGAAGTATTTAAACTGATTTTAAGGTTTGTGTAAATTGTCTGAAGAAGTTCGGGTAAAACCCGAATGAAAAGCGCTTAACGTACTTGAGTGTTCTTTTTAAAATTGGTTCAATATTAATTTAAGGAACAGTGTGTTTGTTTTTATCTATTAAACGAGTGGAAGTTTTCTACCCTTGGTCCGTTGGTTGTTGACTGTTTTTCCTGGTTCGTTGGTACTCGTTGGTGTTTGCAGTTGTGGTTTATTGGAACATCGATGGCAACCAAGAGGATGGATGATTCCACACTTAGCGATGTAACCGAAAAAGGTAACCTAACTCAGTTACTTGAACTGATGAGCGAACGGTTGGATAAACTGACCGCGAAGGTGGATTTAGTTACTAAACAACAGGAACATACTGCTGGACCTAACTTGGCTGGTAAAGGTGTCGACGGTAGGAGAGGATTTGGACAATGTTCTCCACAATGTTTACAACCACAGGGAGACCCGAGGCAAGAAGCTGGCAGTGAGGAAGGAGGGCCGTATCGAGGGCTTAGCTCAGGAGATAACAATCATCTAATGGGTGCCTGAGACCATCAGGTTGGTGTTAATTATGATATTTCTTGTTGGTTAAATGACGAACTAAATTTGGACAAACACCAGCCTAAGGAAAACAACTTTGTGAACAATTTAAGTGAGGAGGGACTTGTTGAAAAACTTAAACATTTTGATTCAAAGCTTTTTATAATTAAAAAATTACAGTTGGAGATTAACTACTTGAATAGATGCACTAAGTAACAGATAGTCCCCAAAGGTTTGAGACACTGTATTTATCCAACAGGCCTGATTGAGGGCTCACAGTTCCATAAGGAGCTGGTTGACCTGTTTAATAGACAGGGGTTGGAACCTTTGGGGCTTATGGCTAAGCATTATCAAATTATGATTGACCAATTAACTGAAGAAACACGGACATTGGAGAATAGTATTAAAATGGATAGGTTGTTCAACCAGTACCAGTACGTCTACAATATAACTTTTATCACCATTGCCCAACAGTTGGAGAAATTGAAGGTTGGGAAAATTAACAAACTACAGAGGGACTTAAAAGCATATAAGGACGGGTATGCCTATCGTAAACCACCTATTTCACAACAACCTTTTAATGGGGGGAAGTGGGTGCCATCTGCTTATAACCAAAACTCCCATGAAGGTGAGAGACTAGACGAGAGGTCTACTGGGAGGGATGTCCCTTCAGTTGACTCTGATGGGCCTAACAGTTCTAACTTTATTAATCAGACTATGGCCTTTGGTGATAATGTGAGCACGTCTTACTCAACGACACGACAAGAATATGACCACAACTTTAACCAGGGGAACCAACGGGACCAAACTGGGCATCAGCAGCAACAACAACAAAAAAACTACAGGGGGAGGGGGAACGGGGGGAGCAATTGGACTGTGAACTCTTATTATCAACCAACAAGGAGGTACAACACCTGCAGCAACATGAATTAGACTCTGTACCTTATAAACTGGTTCTGAACAAAGAGGGTGATTTTAAGATCTTTAACTATACTGATTTTTGTATAGAGCCGGAATTGGTTGAACTATTGGCGAAGGGTTTCACTTTTGTCCCTACGGGGAGATGCGACCTTTCAGAATTACTCATTGATTTTAAGCTATTTATTCGCAAACTTAACTTGACTGTTTTAATGGGTAACTCCTCCTTTAGTAACAAGGAACTGAGGGTGGCTAGTACTTACAACCCGCCAGTGCATCCTACTATAGGGTTGTTTGAGTTTTTATGTGAACATGAGCTTAGGTTAGTAATTCAAAACTACAACCAACAAAAGAAGGGGGGTAACATTACACAACATGAGAGGCAACTTTTGACAGCTTTTTGTAACCTTCCAATTAGATCCATGAGGCCAGATAAAGGAGGAGGCTTAGTGGTGATGCATAGAGATGATTACACCAAAAGGATGTTATCACTATTGCAGAAGGACAATTATGAGGAAGTGAGTATTAACCAAATGAACGGTGCACATAATAGGATTAAGATGTTTCTGGGTGACCTATTTATAAACAGGTTAACGGACAGTCAGACAAACCACTATCTTACTATGTTGGCCCCAAGAACTCCCCAACTGTTTGGAATACCTAAGATCCACAAGAACCTGCTGGATCCCCCATTTAGAGCATTAGTTGATGGTAGACAGTCCATCACCTACCCTTGTGCAAAAGTAGCAGACACAATCTTGAAGAAGTACCTGGAGGGTGAAAAACAAATTTGTAAAGACTCGTGGTCTTTTTTGGAAGAAATTAACTCGGTACCATTCCACGAGGAAAGTAACTTCCTCACGATTGACGTCTGCGATTTGTATTCAAGTATACCCCACCAATTGGGAGTAGAATGGGTTGTGGAGTTTTTGAGGGCAAAGGGGGCTCCTGAAGATGAGGTGCTTTTAATTGAACAACTGTTGGACATCATCTTACAAAACAACTACCTGCAATTTAACAACAAGCTTTACTTACAAAAGATTGGCTATGGGGTCCCCAGTGGGCGTGAGTTTTGCCAATTTGGTGATGGCCTACTGGGAGACTACCTTTGTGTTTCCTAGCACTCTGTTTGGGGTAATTAGGGTTTACAAGAGATTTTTGGATGACATTTTTATAATGTTAGAAGGTGGAAAACTTGTGGCTGATGATCTAGTAGCTTTTTTAACCAAACCACTACTTTCCTTAGGTTTACTCAGAACTTTGAGGAACATAGGATTAATTTTTTGGATATAGATTTATATAAGGACGGTTTGAACAGGAGGTACACTGCTAAGATCTACAGGAAAAACACATTTTCAAACTCATTCTTACACTTTACTAGTGAACATCCATTGCACCAGAAAAAATCTGTAGTTAAGGGGCAACTTGTGCGAGCTGCAAGGATGATCACTACTGAGGATGAGTTTGAAACAGAGTGTAAACTCCTGTACAATATGTTCTTACACAGGGGTTACCCAGATAACTTCTTAGGTTACATTTTTGAGGAAGTAAAAAAGAAACGGTCAACAGGTTTTTACAAACCAATTTTAAATCAGGCTGCATTGAGAACTGGTGGCCTTAGACCTACGGAATTAAGGCTCACTGATCAAGAGCCATTGGAGTGGATGAGGCTAGGGTCAGAGGGAGGGACTATGGAGGTGAATAGAATTAAGGACAGTAACAACTATACATTGGCCTTTACTTTTACTTATACCCCGGTAGCTTACGACATACAGAAAGTGATTAGAAAATGCTGGTTTTACTTATCTTTGAACAAGGACATTTTTAACAAAATAGGGGAGAACCCTACTATTAGTTTTAGATGGGGTTCTAACTTGAAACATATTTTTGAAATGGGTAGTAGATGTAAGGAAAACATAGAGGGGGTACCCGAAAATGTGGGTTTTGTAAACAATGCGCCTACATTGATTGTGAGAATAAATTCCGGATAAGAAACAAAACCTTTTACATTAAGGGGACTTATAACTGTAATACCAAAGGTGTGGTCTACCTAGCTGAATGCCAGGGGTGTAAAGCATTTTACATCGGAAAGACCGACCGTAAGTTGAAAGACCGTATTTATGAACACTGCTATAAACAGGAAGAACTTTAGTAACACACTGGCACGCCATTGTGATTCACAAGTAGGTCACTCATTCAAGTTTAAGATTATATCCCAGGTAGACTCAGTAATGAGGGGAGGGTGTCGGGCCCCGGATAGTTTGCTTAAATTGATATTAGAAAGGAGTGAGCTTAATTGGCAACTCAGATTGGATGCATGTACGGAACCTGGACTAAATGAAGCTTGTTCGATTGCTTGTATATTAAAGTTAAGGAATTTGTACAGATAGCTCAAAACATTGAACTAGAAGAACTTTACAACTCATCCCCCCCCCCCTCTTTTTTGTATAGGAAAACATAGGTGAATGTTGGGGGAAGGAGTTCCACTGGTACGATAAGTTGTACATAATGCTTTAAAATATAAGGGAATCGCAAGTTAACTAAGTTAACAGCTTTAGGTACAAGGTTTGAAGTACATAATAGCCAGTCTAAAGGGGCTGGACAAAGAGAGCATTTAGGTAGTAGCCACCTACTTGGAAGGGAACACCTAATACCTATTACCAATGAATTGGTACTGATTTGCTTTAAACCGAGTTTGTACTAATTAGAGAAAACAGGCTGTCAGTTTGATTGGCTAAGCTAAAGGAGGAAGTATTTAAACTGATTTTAAGGTTTGTGTAAATTGTCTGAAGAAGTTCGGGTAAAACTCGAACGAAAAGCGCTTAACGTACTTGAGTGTTCTTTTTAAAATTGGTTCAATATTAATTTAAGGAACAGTGTGTTTGTTTTTATCTATTAAACGAGTGGAAGTTTTCTACCCTTGGTCCGTTGGTTGTTGACTGTTTTTCCTAGTTCGTTGGTACTCGTTGGTGTTTGCAGTTAAGGTGTTAAAAATCCTAAACATTTGGAAAAAAATTAAAAGAAAGGTTTATAGCTTATGGTATCCAAGATATGAGAAGGAAAAGTACAGTTTTTTACCTCCATTTTCAGGGACTCTAAGCATTCAGATGTTGTTCTTCCTTGATTTATTTTCTAAATAAGACTTCCATTTTATTTACCAATCCAGCATTTTTTGGTTTACAGAGAATTCTGTGAGTATTTCCTCTTTTGATCTTTCATTTGTAATTAAGAGATACTTTCATGTGTTTTATTTGATGACCTTACAGATGAACTGGACTTTAGCAAGTCTGTTTGCTTTATATGATTATCTTACATAAATCAATGTTAGCTTGAAACAGAACCATTTTTAATCTTAAAGCCTGTACTGAAGATATGACTTACTATAGCTCCTTTGTGATAGGTCAGAGAGAGTGCTCTTTGAAGAATCCATGCTGTGGCTATAGAGGTTTCCTCTTGAAACACTTAAGAAAATCACTGATTGTTTTTTTTTCTTAATAAATCATCTGTTATGACTTTTTGATAAAATTAGCCAAAAATGATTTTATATTACAACGATTGTTATTGAATAGAATGTTGAGACTTTCCTGCCAAAAAAATATTTATTTCATGGGGCAAACGACAGAAGCTGCCATAATGTGACCATGTTAAATGGAACTGTCAATAGAAAGTTTTGAAAGTCAGTATGACTTTTCTGACTAGTGATCTTGCAGAAATGAATACAAAGTGAACAAATGGAGATTTTGTGCTATTCCCCTAAATATACAAGGTACAAAATGGATCAGATTCCAAAAGAAAGTTGCTGACAACTCAGCAGACTAAAGGGAGACATCATCACATCAGTGGCAGACAAAATTTCATAAAGTATGCTAAAACAAGACTAAGTAATTATCTATTCAGAGTAGGATAATTATGGACTTCATTCACACCCAATGGATTCCAAGACACAGCAATTGCATCAAACACAACTTAAATGTGGCAAAGTGCTTTGCCATCAACTTTCTGAAATCACGTGGTGGAGGCCATACATGCTGTATTTATACATCACGATATTAGACAGATTATTATGGAACCCTGCAGAATCCGCAACATTACTTAACAAAAAAAATGCAACTGGTATTTAATGAACTACAGCAGGCCATGGAAGAAGATATGCAAATCTGTCCTGGAAGGCAACCAGCTAGGCACCAAGTCAGGCTACAGTTAAACCAGCTTTCTATTCAGGAAATAATACACAAGTACAGACTATACAGAAAGCTGGTGCAGGCTATGTGTAGGATGTGCACCTTGCACATGTATGTGTGTATTCTTAGAGGTAACTCAATACATCTAGAAACAAAAGTTTGCCTGAGTCAAGGTGTAATGGCCTCTGGAATATTTCAGCAGCATGTGGGAGATGTTGTAGGAGTGACCAACACAGCTGCTAGTCACATCCTCTTGCATTTCCTGGCTGCAATGTGCATCAAGGTGGATGATTACATCAATTTCAAAGCAGCAGTCATGACTGAAAAAACTGCCATGCATCTGTTCTATGCAATAGCCAACTTTCCCTATGTACTTTGTGCAGCAGACTGCACCCACATTCCAGTTAAAACTCCCACTTTACTTGAAGCAGAACTGTACAGAAATAGAAAGAGGTAGCCATTGCTCAATTGTCAGGTGGTGTGGTCAGCAGAAGGCCTCATTGCAAATATTACGGTGACACACTCTGGTAGTGTCCATGATGCTGCAATATTGAGGAAAAGTGGATTGAGGATAGTTTTCTAACATGGTGAAATACCTGAGGGACTACTACTTGGTAAGTATGGAACCACAGCTATGATGAAATCGGAATTCACACCTTTCAATATGAAGCATGAGGGCAACATATGTGTTATCTCTTCCCAGAAACATGACTCCTGTTATCCACTGTAGCCTTGGCTAATGATGCCATACAGAGTCCTCCTCAAATTCTTCTGAGGATGCATACAACAGAACACATATCACAATGCAAAACACCACTGAGCATGTGTTTGACATGCTGAAATCAAGATTCAGGTGTCCAGACACATCCATGGTGCACTACAATACACACCAGAAAAGGCATCACAAATGATTACTGTATGTGTCATGCTCCACAACATTTTAACAGCAAAACATGGTGCTTGCCAGCCACAGATGTATGTGAACTATTCCAAACCCCCCAGATATCTGAATATTACATACCACAGATGTCAGAGGATGATCAGGTGGACACAGGGGTGAAGAAGAAATAGGCATGAGTGATTGAGGTGTGGCCATATGTCATAGCTCAGGCAACATGGCAGTGTCTGACATCCACCTTTGAGTCATGACAATCCTAAGCACATGGAATAAATAGTAATGTTCCTATTTTGCTATACAACAGCAACACAGATCACAACTAATGTAAGAATCCATTAGCTGCCTACATTGAACATTGTACATAACATAAGCTTAAGGTATACCATTAAGATCATATAAAAAAAAATCAGAGGAAACATCAGTATAGGAAGACTGTCCATGAGGTCCATCATCAAAGAGGAATGCACAAAATGTGTGAGATGCAGGAGGTGTGCTTACAGAAGTGGTCATCGGACAGGTAGGATATCATCATATAGATAAATAGCATGTTACGTTACCTGTCAGCCACTATCACAATACATTTAAGTCCATGACTAAAACTTACCTGATATGTATCAGCAAATAAAAACTGAAAAATAAGTGCTGTACACTAACGGTACTGCATCACACATAACATTGTGTGAAATGCAAATGTGTGTTACCACCCAGTAAAAATACTACTGCAGCAGGGGTAGTTACATTCATCCCAATGATCGGGCCAAAAAATATAAACACAAACAAGCATCACATCCCATGGCTGATATGGAATGTCACACAGAAGGCAATGCTGCGATGCACATGTTATCTCAGTAACATGCTTCAGTTCCAAATATATATGTGCAAACATGCAGAGCATCTGTGACAGTGACTGTACAACATACATGCAGCATACATCAATTTCTGGGATAAAACAACATAGTTTTATATATATATATATATATATATATATATATATATATATATATATATATTCAATAAGATAAGGGAAGACACACCGCATGGGAAATTTAAATCAGCATGATGATGGAAATGGAAGCAGGTATGCAGGAAATGCACTAAGTGCTGTGGGTGAGGCATGTGCAGTACTTATTATAATGCCATATGTGACACAGGTATGCATGCAGGCATAGTTGTTGCATGCAGGAATGGCAAGCAACATGGAAAAGTGTAATGCAAATATCAATACTATCCACCCAGTAGCAAACGATGCAAACATTAAAGTATGACATCACGTATTGAATTACTGTCATGAATATCTGTTCTAATATATGCCAGTGACAAAGAGGCATTTGAATAATCACCTACAGATGAATTTGTCAATGGACAGCACAGTGGTCATCACTGCTAAAGGGTCAGAATGACACAACAGAGAACACATTGCATCAACTTTCAGTGTTACTGCAATGCAGTCTAGGGCTCCCACACTACTCCCTGCCACATCCAGAAACACTCGGCCCATGGAGCTCTACTTAGAAGCTGGATATGGCAACACTAGCATGTGGGGGCATGTTGTGGGTAGGAGCATGACTGCAATATGACTATCTGGATGTGACTGCTGAGCTCAGAGTGAAGTGGCCCACAGAAGATGTGCGCGCACATTGTAGCACAGACATTGATGTCCAGTGACCATGTGTGGGTCTAATGAGAAGGAGTCAGCTTCTCCCCACTGGAGGTAATCTGCTTAGTACAGTTAAGGCATGTAACATCTGGTTAGTACCTCCATAAGAACGCATTCACCAGAGCATGCAACAGATAGCACACTGTCACTTCTTCATGTCTGCGCGCTTGAGTTTCATGTAACACAGACAGCTGTGTGCTGCATGATTGGTGGCATGGACAAGTGCACATGGGTCAGAACCTTGAAATCACTGTGAACATTCATTCACCTGTAATAGGAGGCAGGCACCCTCTGACACACATCGATGCACACCAGCTACACTCCAATTTGTAGTCCAATGGGCAGTATTGCTCTGCATGGGGAAGAGTCGCTATCATTACCAGATGGGACAGTAAGTCACTGTCATTATCATGTGCATCATCTGGGTCTTCACATCATCAGAATGGCTTAACACATTATCCTACACTCCTGAGGCTACAGCACGATCCACACCTCCTTCTGGACCAGATAATAAAAAAAAATAACCATCCTGTGTACCATAGATCATGCTGTCATAGTGAGAAATTTTACATACCACCTTTGGATCAGTGGATGGGCTACTGGAGGAGGTAGACAGTGGAAGTGCTACAAGAAGAGGCAGATGATGCAAGTCGCATACTTTTGCACAAGTCAAATGCAGTTTAGCAGTTAAATATGGCCAGCTATATGACTACAGTGGTAATGAGGATATGAACTTACCAGGATGTCATGACTGCTGGTGGTACAGGGACCCTCTATAACAGAGATATGACATGTATTTTACATATCAAATGGATATCACAAATGAGATTAATAATAATCCTAAAATCTACCTATGTCCTCTTCAGACGTCAGTGCCAGAGGTTGAATTGCAACAGTCATGTGAAACATAGACATAAAAACATCATTATTAAGCACACCACAGGAATCATGTAGCATTCCAATAGAGATATAACACACAGTAGAAGATATAGACATATACTGGATGGGCAAGGCTGATGTGCAGATTGCAGCTGTCCTAGACAGGTGAAGAAGAGCACATTAGTCTTGAAAATCACAAATAGAATTATCAATAGTGAGATGTAGTAAACAGATGTGATGTTTTTCCAGAGAAAATATAATCTGTTGCATGCAGATCCTATAGTATAATAAGGCATGCAAACATCGACATGTGGATATGTTCCACAGTCATGACTGCAGGCAGAGGCACAGAACAAATACAGTTCACACTAACAGGATGTAGATACACTTAAGTGACAAACAGTGCACGTCGTCCAGATATACCTGTGTATAGAACAAGGCAACACGAGTATCATACATCACAGGTGTGCTACAAAGTGCTACATCATATAAACAAGATGGGCAACCCTACTTGCTCTATCTGTATGTGCAGCTGCAAGGTCCATGTCTTGTAATGATGTTTCTGGAGGTTAATATGGCAAGAAAAAAAAAAAAACAACATGCGAGTCTACTACACTGTTATTATAGGAGGCAGAGAAAGGCATGGACCACATTAACATTAAATAGAGTTACTTACAGACGTTGATGGACCCATGCAATTGAAAAACAAAAGCAACACACATTCCTGGGAATGTTATGTATGTACTGTGCTGGTCTGTTAACAAGCTGTGACACTTATGTCATGCATCCACATCATGTGTGTTTCCAAGTTCATGGCATAATTCGGCTACTTAGACACGAATATAACAATATGCTAATATTTGAGAAATAAAGATCCTTGATGAGGTGGTGTGTATACTGCATTGTTTTGGAATTTAGGACATACATGTATGTCCTGGAACATCTTCTTCAATACCTCCCCTGATTATCCTACAATCATGGCTGGTAGTATGATGTGACACTAGGAACATTGTTATCTCATCCAGGAGTGACAAGTGTGGTCCACCTCCAGTGGCATTTCTTGCCCTCTTATAGTAGTGGAGTCTGTTAGCTGCACAGAGAATCATGTAAGAACAATGTCACTGACAGGCCTCCTTGGATCTATTGTGACCACCCACAAAATTGATCATATTTGTCAGGTCTGTCCACTCTTCATTTCTCCAGAAAGTATTTCCCATCCATCCAAGAAGGCTGCAGTCATGCTGGTGCAGAGCCTCATTTATAATTTTATTCTCTCTGTGTGAGAAATTGTCTCCTGTACTTTTGATTGATACCTGGAAGACGGTGTGATATGCACATGTCATAATTTATATGGCAGCTTACATATTGATATTATTATGTTACACGCATATGTCAATTGACTTACTCACCTCTCATTTACAGTGCAAAGCTATGCAACACAATCTGTTTCATCTATATTACTGTTATGTATAGATAAACAGAATGGATATGTAAGCAATATCTGAATAAACAATGCATATAATAATACATTAAAAAAACTGTATAGGTCATATGTGGGATATGAATCTATGGCAGTGGATATCAGAACAAGTAAAGGACAATCACAGAACCATTGTGCCACATGCCTATTACTATAGTAATGGCGTTTCCACAGTTATGTGGACATCCAAACAGAATGAGCATGTGTACCCCAAGAATGTCGGATGCCTGTCATATACAACCTCAGTCAGTGACACATATAACTAATGTTACTGTTATTATATGGTATGCAACTCACATAATGGAAGTTATACAGAAACAGTGATAAAAATAGTCAGCATATTAACATGAACTTTATTCACTCTTGACTGCATATAAACACTGTAAAAAATGAACAGTCAAAGTCATCCTCATATTGTTTCTATCAGACTGAAAGTTCTAGCAACTACTGCTATATTACTAAGTATCAGAGAGTATCCATAAACTAGCCAGGGAATAAACAACTTATGGAAACCTTTGTAATTTGTCAGTTTCTGTAAACATACCAAAGACATTAAAAATTAGTCAGAAATGACTACGGATATATTTTCATTCCATCTGTGCCTATATTATCTGTATTAATAAGCATAAGAGAGTATATGTGAAGGAGTCAGTGAACACGCAGCTTACAGAAATTCTCGTAATTTGTTGGTTTCAGTAAATATGCCACAGACATCACAGATTAATCAAAAATGACTATGAACATATTTTCATTCCATCTATATCTATAGTTCACAGAGACTGTTTCCTTTTTATCTATATAATTGTATATGGGGAAATGTCCTTGTCACTGATGCTCATTTACCCATTTGAAGATATATACACACCTTCTTTATGTCACAGACAGATAGCAATGCATACAATTTAGCAAAAAAGGAATGACAACATGTATTAGTTGATTTATACAGATTAATGATAACATAGGTATGTGATAATATAGCAATAACCCACGCCTGGGTGTGGGTAATGCGGGATTTACCCACGGTTGGCGTGGTTTGCTCGGTGAGCCCGAGGACCAAACAAAGACAACCGTGGGTAAATCCCGCATTACCCACACCCAGAAGTGGGTTATTGCTATTATACTATGACATTATTTAAGAAAAGAAATAAATTACTTTTCTTAAATAATGGCATTGTATAATGCCTCTTTGCTGCCCTTCCGCAGCTGTCTGGTATCCGCGGCAGTTCTGATGTACTGCGCATGCCTACGCAGTATATCAGAGCTGTGGCCAAAAGCAATGGAGAAAGCAAGATCTCCATTGCTTTTTACTGTTTCGCTATGTTAAATGGGTTTAACATAGTGAGACAGCTTTAAAATAAGCAACGGAGATGTCCGTTGCTTATTTTAAAGCTGGCTCGCTATGTTAAACCCATTTAACATAGCGAAACAGTAAAAAGCAATGGAGATCTTGCTTTCTCGGTTGCTTTTTATTTTTAAACCTGTCTCACTATGTTAAATGGGTTTAACATAGCAAGACAGCTTTAAAATAAGCAATGGAGATCTCCGGTGCTTATTTTAAAGCTGCCTCGCTATGTTAAACCCATTTAACATAACGAGACAGGTTTAAAAAAAAGCAACGGAGAAAGCAAGATCTCAGTTGCTTTTTACACACTGTGTCGCTATGTTAAAAGAGTTTAACATAGCGAGACAGCTTTAAAAAAAGCAACGGAGATCTCCGTTGCTTTTTTTAAACCTGTGTCGCTATGTTAAACTCTATTAACATAGCGAGACAGTGTTTTAAAAGAGACTTATACTAATGGAAAAAGTCCGGGCGACCGGACATTTTTCCATTAGTATAAGTCGATTTACAACGTGCACGCTGGCCAATCAGCGTGCACGTTTTGGAATATTAATGGGGGGTCATGGTATAATAGCACTCTATTCCACCACAGCAATGCCAGCAGGTGAGACCTTACCTTTGAAGGTAGCTGTACATCAGCTATACCTTACCTCACTCAAGCCTAAAACACTTTTGTATTCTTCTGGTTCATACCCACACTGCCTTATAGTGTCCAGGACTTTTTTGGATCTGTCTTCTTTAACTAACTGCCTTACCAGCTAATAACAGGCTGTAATAGAAACAGCAAGGAGTCACTAACAAAATTACATTAACATCGTTAGGATGTCCTGT
The DNA here is from genome assembly GCF_019279795.1 of Protopterus annectens. Lineage (NCBI taxonomy): Eukaryota > Metazoa > Chordata > Ceratodontiformes > Protopteridae > Protopterus > Protopterus annectens. The sequence continues at coordinate 1,709,195,336 of NC_056731.1, read as the reverse complement.
AGTGGAGAAATTAATCTTTTTTTATCACTTCTTATTCATATCTACAAATTTATGTACACATTTTCATAACTGAGAGACCTACATGTTATTGAGATATATGGTGTGAAATACCAGTGTAGGAGACAGGACAATCCATGGTCAGTGATGGTTTGTACTGGAAATATTGCTAGTTGTTTGCCAGCAATTATGAAAATAAGCAATATTTCTTTAAGTACTTAATATAACTTCACAAAATGAGTGACTAACAAACTGTTAAATGACATTAAAAGAAAGCATAGATGTTGTTGCAGTATTATTTGTTTTGTTAATTATACTATTAAACATGTTTTCATATTTCTGTAAATATCTCAATAAACATGCAATTACAGAAGAATTTCTTGTAGCCATGTGAAAGCTTATCTCTGGTTAACAAAATTGTTCTAATAAAATATGTAATTTGAGATTTGTGTGCATTATATTACAACATTTATGGAAAAGACAATGAATGGACCCACTATTATCACTGTAAAGAATGCTTCTTACTGATAACATTGCTATTTGCACAGTTTTAATAGCTTTTTATGTTCACAAAATATTTACATTGGTTTATCATATGCTTTTTAACTTTATTTTTCAGAGAGTGCTGCAAAATGCAAGATACGTGTAGGCTGCTAGAAGTGTGACATTCCATACCATATAGGTGTTAGTGAGTTAAAGTGAGTTTAGCTATGTGCCCACAGTTTTTAAGTACCATTTGCACCATACATAACTAATGAGGTTCATTAGCATTCAATGTTTTGCTATCCCATTTGTGCAAGTCTGCATAAGTTCTCAAAATCTGGCACATTAACCAACAGTTTGGCATGACTGGAAGGTGCTTAGTGGAACTACCCAATAGGTATCAGTAAATCAGAATATCTGTAAATCATATTTGCTGCTGTCCAATAACATACTACCATACCATCCTATATCCGCTAACTTTAAAATGTGATATTGATACATTTACTGCTCATACCATTGCTACATGCAAACCGAGTGGGATCTCAACATTTTTTCAAGGTGTTTTTGTACTACTGTCAATGAGAATGTCAATTGAGATGAGGTTTCAGTGTGTCCGGTTGCTGAACTGGATGGGGAGGAGACCACCCAGATGCTCAATGTCTATGTTGGATATGACCAGAGGATATGATCACACCCCAGGAACTTTGTGAAGATTGACATCTGAAACTGGATTGAGTTGGAGCACTGCAGACAGAATGGGAGCTACCAGTCTGGTATGAAGGTCCATTACCATTATGATGACCTGCATCGGATGAATGCAGAAGATCTTCACTGGAGGGTCACAGTGGTCCAGTATCAACCAGCAGATGCCTACAGTAAGCTGAATAATCCACACCTTAATACCTACATTATAATAAATGCATTTGGTATGCTTATCTGTCTCTGAGACTGCTTCAATTGCATTTTATGGGTATCTGTACTAATAATAATAATGCAAATGTAGTTAACATTATCATTTCAATGCATTTTGTGGTTATCCACAACTATACTGGGCCAGTCTACACTTCATGAATGAACTTTGATTATGACTGTACATTGATATAGACTTCACCCATATAACTGTTACTGATATTCCATGTATTCTCCTTTAAGCATCAGTAATGAGCTGTTGCCTCACTTAGCTCAGATGGTTAAGCAGTAACACAAAATAATTGCTGATATCCTTGGTGGGGGTTCAAATCTCACTACAGAGTACTTTTTTTAAGTAGTAGCTGTTATGTAGATAATATTGAATATAACATATGGAAGACCTATGTTTGTTTGCCAACCTATACAGTACAGCGTTTTACACATCTAGAATGGCCATGGTTCACTGATGCCTATAGAGCTTAGGCCGCAGATGACTATGTATTTCTCTGTTATCTGTAACACTTCTTGAAGTGTCACACTGTATGTGTGAATACCAAGTAATGCATACATTATTAAGGTCGACATTATAGAAAAAAAACATTATATCCATGTTTGTTCTTATCATTTTCATGAATGGAAGATCACTGCAGGTCAGCATGGCTGAAATATGTTTGAGATTGTAAAAAACTGAAAGTATAAGACAGTTAAACAGAGTATACTGACACTTACTAATATTATAAGGTGGATAATTGTGTGTTCTATGATTATTCTATACAGTTTTACAACAGTAAAGGAAGTCTGTTGTCCATTAGCTTAAAATGTTAAACTCTAGGGCAACATGAATGCTTAATGCATATGTATGAGTTCGAATCTCATTTATCTTGTTTTGGATGTTATTTTGCCACTTCCATATTTCCTATTTTATAATAAATTTTGGAGAACTATGCTTGTTTGGTAAGTTATGCAGTACAGCTTTTTACACATCTAGTATGTACATGGCACATTAACGCCTATAAAGCTAAGGTCCAGGATGACTATGCATTTCTCTGTTATATGGGGGTGGGAGGTTGGTGTAATGGTTAAGGGGCTTACCTTAGACAGACAAGGTGTAGGGTTTGATTCTGACATGGGGTAATTGGCTAGGCTTAAAAATGGCCCATAAGGGCAGTTAGCCTAATACTAACCAATGAACAAATATGCAAAGTTTCTCGAAATATTTCACTGTATTTTTGTATGTGTGAATGCTAAGTAATACTTAAATTAGTAAACCGTACGTACATTATTGAAAATGCAACAATATTGTAATACCCATGTTTGTCATAATCACTTTCATGAATGTAACAGCCACGCAGATCAGCATGTCTAAAATATTCAGTTGTTAGTAAAATTAAATGCAGTTGTAAAATGTGGATCTGTAAAGTTTATTCTGTCTTATGGCTATATGTTTTCCACTGTATATGTAGATGTGTGTTATTTAATCACTATGTCATTACTGGATTGCCAATATTTCTGATCTTTATTTTCAAAAACTTTGACAGTTAAACACAGGATGCTGACATTTACTAATGTTACAAGGTATATATCTGCATATTCCATCATTATTCCATGTAGTTTTACAACATTAAAGGAAGTGTGCAGTTAATCAGCTCAAAACATTAAACAATAAGCCAATGTGAATGTTTCATGGATATATGCAGATTTGAATCTCTGTGTAGACTATTTTGGAGGATATTTTACTAGTTCAGTATTTCCTATTTAACAACAGATATGGGAGATACTGGTTTGGTAAGTTATGCAATACATTTTGTTTCACATCTAGTATTTATGATGCATTATCACCTATATCACTTCTGCGCTGGTGCAGTGGTAGCATTGTTGCCTCACAGCAAGAGGTTCTCCCATTCGATTTGATGCTTGGGTTGGGAGTGCCTTCTGTGTGGAGTCTGCATGTCCTCCCCACGTTTGAGTGGGCGTTCAAAAGACATGTGTTGAATGGGAGTGCCTTCGTTGAAGGTTGGGCATCGGGCTGGCAACTCAACACCATAAAAACCAACTGCCAATCATTAGCGGACCGGAGTTATGCTGTGGCGACCCCTAACCAGGAAAAGCCAAAAGACAAACAACGACATTATCACCTATATCGCTTAGGTCTCAGATGACTGTGAATATTTCCGTTATCCCCAGATTTTCTGCAAACATCTTACCTATATCAATATAGCTGTTTATGCAATTGCTGGATAATACAGACATATGTTACCTGCACCTTTTTACTGACACACTATTGTGTTGTAATCCATTCTTGTTTAACACTTGTTGCCCTTCTACCTAACTTAGATGATGTAGTAAATACCCATGATAATAAACTGTAATTCTTATAATGTATATTTATTTTTTCAAGTGCAGTCACATGTTTTATTGCAAAGTATGACACTTGGAACTCTGAAGTGTTATAGCTGTTTGCATGCAATGTGCTGACATGCACTCAGTATTGCATAGCGCTGTGGTTTAAATGCACAGTACGTGGCAGTTCTTGTATTTTTCTTTTACTTGTCCTGTAATTTCGAAGTACAAATCCATGTGTTTAATTCTTCAATACATATTGATACAGCTGAGATTTTTGATTTTCATCAGTACATGAAATCACAATCAAGATGGGTTAGCTAGGCAGTTTGGAGTCAGGTTTGTAGTACAAACATAGATTAGAGATGTAGGTGTGAAGCTTAGTTCTTCCAGTTTGTATGTAATACTTCTCATGTGTGAAGTATTGAGTGACATACCAATGGCTAAACGTGAAATTGCATTTTATGTCAAGGCTAACTGCCATGTGATACACACAATTTTGCTGTATGTAGTGATCATCAAATGTTGACTGACACAATCCTTTAGTGGCAGTTATACATCCTGTTATCCTGTTTGCAGTAATGAAGACTTTTCTTGAAATAGTTCTCTGTGCATTGGAGGGGCAGAGTTGGGAGACAGGTATGTGCTATCACTGTTGACAATTATTTCCCCAGAAAGACTCATAACATATTTTAAAAAATCAGTTTTAAATGAGTATTCATTGCACCTTCAGGCATGCTAATTTTAATTCCCGACTATCCATAACAAATCTGCAAGGTAACTGCAATAGTCATTGATTTACTGTGAATAATAGTAGAAATTTAATTTAAGTATTGTCCTTGGAGTTATAAGCAGAGTACATTTGATAAATGCATTTTATGTTTTTTTGTTGTTATAACCTAAATGGCAAACATCTATTTGTAACTGTCATAGTGCTGTTTGCTGCTGTTTTTCATATTGCTTGTGCTGTTGTTGCTGTTTGGGTGGCTCTCTGACTGTTATGTTGTGCATAGCCTGCCTATTCTCATATTGAATGGGTGTCTGTTGTCTTAAGATTCTTTATGCTGTTGGAAGACATTTTTTGGCATGTGGTTGAGTTCCGTGTGTCTTGCAATTCTGTATAACTGCTCTGTAATGGTTTGTTTAACACAAAATTAGATACTGTTTTCTGTCATTGTTATGCCAAAAGCTACTCATGCTTATATGGTATGTCTGATTTGTTGCATATTATAATCATGATCATCATTGCAGTGTTTTAATTGTGCAGGTACACATATAAACATAATACAGTAGACTCCCTCTTATCCGGTCTTGCTGGGACTGGACCTTAGGTTGGATAAACGAATGGCTGGTTAATAAGAAAAAACACACAAAATAATATTTATAGGTAATAAAGCAGCTAGAATAACAAGATTTGTGTTAATATGCATTTTTCTAATAAATATGAAGTCTAAAACTCAAATGTCTGTCATTACTTAGCCCAGAGGAGGTGGAAGTGTTGTTCTTCTCTGTTGTTGTTTGTTAGGACTATGGCAGAAATATGATGGCCTGTTAAAGAAGAGGCCGGTTAAAGAGAGGCCAGATAAAAGGGAGTGTACTGTACCAACATAGGTAGTGATAATGATACATTTGTTGAGGAACACGTGTGTATGTGTGTGTGTGTGTGTGTGTGTGTGTGTGTGTGTGTGTGTGTGTGTGTGTGTGTGTGTGTGTGTAAGTGTGAGCGAGATCGAGAGATACCCTACAATTGTAGATGTTACTGTGGTTGTGGGTGTCCAGTTGTTCTAAGGTTTTGTATTCCATTCCAATTTCATGGTGTGATGTCAGCTATTAACCATGTTGCATTGCTCCTCTCATTTGCATATACATTTTAAATATTACTGTTGCTTGTTCTTCTTATTATATATTTAAAATACTTATATTTTATTCAGGAGATGTCAGCATGACACATTGCTTGCACATAAAAATACATTATACATCTCAACATAAATGTGTGAGGCACACATGTAAATAATGGCCCATGTAAATAAGGGTTTTCTGTCAGATTGCTTGACTGAAATTGTTGTAAGGTCTATATTTCAAGTGGGATACATTTGTGCTCCATTCCGAATGCTACATTATCAGTCCCTGTGTGTAAAAAGTTTTTTGGAATGGAAAAACATGTCAGTGTTGAATGCCATAGAGCCATGACATCCTTGTCTGGAAATGTCATGATATATATGTCTGCTGGCTGTGCACATGTGTGTTTTGCATGCATATTGATGGCTGATATGTTTGTAATTGAACAAGTAATAGCAACATATTCTATGATACACTGTATATGTCATGTCATGTAATGTATTGGAGTAACATACTGACCCTGTATGATGGACACAGTGGCCCACACATGGACTTCTATTCATAACATCAATACATGTGGATGACAGGATGTTGGGAATGTTGCATAATCATGCTCTTACACTTACTATCCTCACACTTTTGTTGTTATGCAAAGTATAAATAGATATTGTGGCTTTGCCATCTGACAATTAAGTTTTAATGACAACTGAAATGTATTGTGATTTATCTTGAGCAAACATGCTGCATGTCCTGTCTCATATGTTTTGATCATGTTAATGGCATACCATATACAGTCTTTAATATTATCTAGGTGCACATCTGATTATGTTTTATGACAGACTTGTACTGCACATAACTGTGATATATGTTACACACCATGTTTTAGATTGTTATGGATTGAATTCATGCCTTTAATCACATACAGTGTTATAGCTGCATAAGGTCATACAGTACTGTAATATCACACATAGAAAAGTTGCCACACATAGATTGTGTCAGTTTGTGTATGACATGTTACACACTCATAGTTGTTGGGGAATAAGTATTATCTATGTATGATGTTTTTTTATGTGTTGAATCTTGACAGAGCATGGGTCCCATGTAGTTTCTCCTATTGTGTGCAGAAGATGATGACGTGCCAGACCATTGCCATACAACTCGGACTCCATGGATCATGATGATGATTATGTTGGGATTGATGAAGACAACAACAGACAGGTTCCTGCTCATGCCATCATTCCTGCTACTGACTGTACAAGACATCCACCACCATGCCAGAGAGACAATTTTTGGGACCAGATCTGGGAAGTGATGACAAACATCTTCCGGGCACAGATAAAGGACATGATGGACGACTTCCACCAGGACATGTTGCTGGCCATGCACAACTCCTTTCAGGAGATTGCTAGAGAGATATTTTGTGATGTTCAACCCCATCTGGGTGGCCTCTCAGGATGTAAGTATTGTCTGTGTGATCCACTAATGCAATACTGCCACCACAGTGTTTCCCATATCCAGCTATGAACTGTATAGGCACAATTGTGCAGGCATCACATATTGCACTTATGCTTTTCTGACATACATCATACTGTCCACTGTACAGATCATGTAATATGTGTTATTATGTTGCTGCTGCAGTATAACACACATTACCACATTACACATGCAGTAATTAATTGTACATGATTTGCTACAATTGCTGCATACATTGCTCCATTTCAGCAGGGGTTCTACTCCTTACTTGTGTGTGTGTGTTATTGGCCCTGTATGTGACAGATGTGACTGTTGCAGTTACCATTATACAAATGAGACACAATTGTTCTGCTTGTGTTGTTCCAGTGTATACTTAGGTGGCATGACAGCAATTCACAAATTACATTATTTCCATAGTTCTCACATAACATACTGAGGCGACTCTGTTGTAATTATTTGCACATTATCTGTGTGCATGCATTGTACCCATTTCTCCATTGTTGTTGCTATCTTATGTCTGTTCAACAACATGACAGGTCCTTGCTTATATGATTTATTTACTATTGTTGTGTCATGCTGTCACGTTGGCACAATGGCTTTGTGTGTGGCATGTAGTGGCAAAAAATTGTGCCATATTACATCAACTTACTGTGACTGGTATATATGAGCAGGTATCCTTCACATACTGCATATACATTCATTGGTCAGTTAGTGAATGTACAGAGGAGGTGATGCTTTTATTTAGCATCATTCCAGGATGCCTTGTTTGTCCATATCTTTTCTTATGTCACTAGTCAGTCTTTCTCAAAATACCTTATCTTAGGACATGCATAAACAGATTTGCAAACACTTCTATGAGTATACATTTGCAGTACATATGCAATGATTTACATAGAGGTACATGTGTATGCACGTATTATGATCAACACACAGACACCCTTGCAATATGTGACTGTGTACATAAAGTTATTACATTTTCCTGTGCTAGACTGTTGTTCTCAAGACTGAACTTTGATCAGTTCTACACATGGATGGTGCTATTTATATTAGTGATGATGTTTGTAGAGCCTGTTATTTTATGTTTTTACATGATAGTATATATGTGTATGTGATAATCAAAAGTTTATTTTTATACTATGCATCTTGCTGTTTAACAGTTGCCTATGTGACATATGTTTGGTTCAATGTAGCTTTGGAGAACTTCCACATGACCCTGTGTGAAGAAAACATGCATGTGCAATGTATCTCCTTAGATAAGGTTGTCCTGCTTTATTGTGTGCCTACTTTCTGTTGCTGGCATTTCCTCACTGATGTGGGACTGTGTCTTCTATCTCCCTTCCCCTCTTTTGCTTTGGCCTATATGTTACACATATACATGGCATATGTTACGTGTAGGTTTACCTTCCTCTACATTATCATTATTGTCATGTAGTTGCATTGTTACAGCAATAACTTGTGCTAATGTGTTGGGCATCATATGCAAGGCATACGCACACAAGGTGCTGGCAATTGATTGGATTCAATCACTAGTCATGTTACATCTGTGTGTTGGACATTACAAAAGAACCAGTTTTCTTCCTTCCTGTCATTACTCATAAATGTATTACCATTCCATGTCATTCATGTGTGTATGTGTGTTGACATTTCTTTCTTATAGGATCATGGCAATCCACTGCATGTCATACCTCACAACCCATCTGTGATGCCTCTGACATAGCATATGTCTTTGACATATGCATCACATTTTGTCTATGTTTGGGTTTTGTGCACTTATTTGTGTATTAGACAGCCACATTCTTGCTTTGTTACAGTACAGCTGTTAGGCGCTGTGCTCAGTTGTTTGCCTTTCACATGCAGGGTTGGGGGTTCCATTCTATCCTGTGCTTGTCTTTTGCATTTCTTTCATTGGATTTTCTCATCCATGCTGTTGCTTGGCTTTTACTTGCACTCCTGCCAGACTTGTTGATGATTGGATTCAATAACCACTGTGTTCTGCAATACCTATTTGTTTTTCTACAACACACCTACCATCGGTCATACACATTCTGGTATGTCTGTCATACAGTTTGCAACACCTTAGCACTGAGATGCGCATGGGTACATATGCAGCTCTGCATTGCAAAATGACTGGCATGCATCTGTACCTGTTTGTTCACTTCCCTTCACCTGTATTGTCTATTCTGAATGTGTGCTGTCTGTGTACCTTACCTCTCCTTTATGTTCATTTCCAACCTTTGTCTGTCATGTTTTGGGATATTCGGTATATGCTCTCCTCCTATTTTCCTGTCTTTTACATTCCTTCTATTCTCCAAAAAAAAAGTGTTGCCTATTTCCACAAAAAATGCCCCTCTGACTCTCCATCAGACCTTCCTATTTCATTATACCTCTTATGGTCCCTCATTTACTCTTGACCCAATATCTGCTTTTCTATCACTTTATTTCCTTGGTGTGTGTGTGTGTGTGTGTGTGTGTGTGTGTGTGTGTGTGTGTGTGTGTGTGTGTGTGTGTGTGTGTGTGTGTTTGTGTGTGTGTGTGTTACTAGCCATGGTGAAGTGGCTGTGCTTGCCTTTCCCCTTAATTAATTTTTTATTAGAAATGTTGCAGATTCCATCAGATTCTGCAAATTGTGATAAATATATTTATTTACCTCCTTCTCTGAATTATGATGATATCCATAATTGTTTGTGGATATTTGCCACTTTCTAGAGAGATTTCTACAGCTTTCTATTCCTTGACTAATTTTCAGTAAACTGTATTGCGCTTGTATAATTTCCGTAGATATGCATTCGTAATGCACATATATAAATCAGTTTATGAACAGCTTTTCTTGACATACAGATTTGATATGACTGCTTGAGATTGCACAGGCATTTCTGGCTAAATCTTTTTTGTGCTGAGTAATTCTCTATACTGAGGCATATTTGCATATTACCTGGTTATCAGCAACTTTTGCACAAAACTCGGTGAATTGAGACGGATCCCCTAAACGTTATGGAATTTGTCCCCATAAAACTGTTAGCATAAGAATTTGTTGCATCTGTAACCATTACAAGAAGATTATAAATAATAAAAAAAAAAAATGGTCTGGGTAGAAATTCTGAACAAAATATGATGGTCACCCAGCTGCCACAGCAAACATTGAAAAGAGTTAATCTATTTCTGTTTTTGCACAGCATCTGGAAAGAAATTAAGATGAGAGCAAGTGGTCAGCGAAGTCATATGTCCTCTGTGGCAGCCCTGGCACAGAACTTGGGTAGCAGGGGAAAATCATTTTTCTGCCCATGCAGACACAAGTTCTAAGATCATCCTGCTACCAGAATATATAAATATCAGAAGCTAAAATGGTATTTAGTTGAAAGGTTTGTAGTGACTGTACAAAAGATTGTAGATAGATTCTCTGAAAATAACCACTATGTTTGTAGGTGTTTACTCTCAGGAAAGACACTAATGAATTTGAGCAGCTGTGTTATCTCTGAAGGAGATGGTCTTCTTCATTAGTTAATAAATGAGTTAATTACAGGGCAATAAGTGTACAACCAAATAAGAGAACGTGTGAGCTGTGGAGGTTTAAAGGGTAAATTGATGATTTTCGTAACACCTGTTGATAATAAGTTAGCACTTTCTGCTAGATATTAAAAAAAAAAAACATCTCACATGGGAGGGCAGTGATGTCTTATTTAATAAGCAGTAAAAGTGGATAAGGTAAAGCAGCTTTCTGAAGCATCATCCCAGAATTCAGCAATGGGGTATATCAGTGTAGGTCAACAACTAGCAATGTTCTCCAGACTTAGATAAAGTATTGTCAGTTTCCATGCTGCATAAAATATACAGTGATTGTTAAACAAATTAAGTTTATTGTACACTGCATAGCAAACTTAAATGTGAAACTAAGTACAGAAAAGCACACAAAGTAGGAACTGCATTATTTGGTGTATTCCTGTGTTCGGTATTAAATGGTAAAATTAAGTGCAGTAAGATTAAATCATAAGTTCATGGGTTCATAGGAGATTACTAGGCTAACAGCTTATGGGATCTTACAAGCCTAGCCAATATAACCATATTTTACCGAATATATGGCCCCTAGGGACAAGAGGATGGCATGGATTTGTGCCTGTGCATTGAGAATCTTACAGATTGCCCCTGCCCATAAGGGACACAGGCACTACCCCAGGTGTGAATTTGTGATTCCCCATCCATTGATCCAAACTGTTTTTGAAGAGGGCCAAAGAAGGGCTCTGCTTAATGAGAATAGGAAGCCTGTTCCAAAGAAGGGGCAATCTCTGAGACACATACCTCTTGCATGTTTTGTTTGAGTTGCTGACTAAGTTTAGATCCCTAGACTGAGTGACCCTCATGCTGCTTGACTTGTGGATGTGTAGCAGCTCCATCAGGTCTTGATTTTCTAGGACCTTGTAGGTCAGGCATAAATCACCCCTTAATAGTCGTTAGGAGACAGAGAAAATTATAGGGCTTTTAGTCTATGTGCATAGTTCATGTTATTTATATCCTATATTTTCTTTGTAAGGAACCTCTGAAGTCACTGCAACTGCTGTAAGTGCCTAGTCAAGTACATGCTAAATGGCACACTGTACTCTATTATTGATCTAATGAAGGCTGAGTACAGCAGGACTATAATTTCCTTGGATCTCTTGGATCTAGACGCCATACCTTTACTTATAAGTTGTGCAACATAAAAGGATTTTCTCACCACTGAAGACTCATGGCAGTCAAAGATCAGGCTACTATCTATCTGTATACCTAGCTCTGTCTCACCTTTGAGTTTACATTAAGGGGTATGCTATTGATGTTGTAATTTGAAGGGATATTTGAACTTCCCAAAAGGTATGATAAAGCACTTTTTTTGCATTTAGTTTTAGGCCATGTTTCTAGCATCAATTGTATGTCTTATCTAGACCCACCTGATTGATGTCTGCATCACTGGGTGATTCAGTGATTGTCCCCAGCTTGCAGTCATTGGCAAACCTTGTCATCCAGAGGCCTTCTACATTTGCCTTGACTTCAGAGAGGTATAGTCCAAACATACCTCTCAACCTCTTAGAATAAGAAATCTGGACAAAGCCATGAAAAAAGTGGTACAAATAGGGACGATTTTTACATATTGCTCTTACAAACTTAGAAAGTTGATAGTATAACACGTTTTGCATTAGCATGAATTTTCTGAAGGGAATGAAGTCTAAACCTCAAATGTCTATCATTATTTTTTAACTTAAATCTTTAATGATTTGCCAGAAAGCCACAATTTTATGAAAACGGACTAAAAATATAAGGCAAAAATCTGGACATTCTGCGAAAATCTGTACATACTGAGCCCTATGGCACACCACTAGTAACTGGCCTCTTGCTGGATTTGGATTCACCCACTTTAAGCACGTGTCCTGTCAGTGGGCCAATTGGCTATCCATCTGGTGACATAGGGATTTATGGCCAGTTTGGAGAGTTTATTTATAATACCTGAGTGGGGAATTGTGTCAAATGGCTTGGCTTGAGGTAGGCAGTATGTGCTGTTTTACCCTCATCTATAGCTTTAGTGACTTTTTCAAAGAAATCCACCGGGTTCAGTAGGGATGACCTGCCCATGACAAAGCCAAATTGGGTCAGGTTAAGTGTTTGGAGGTCTCCTATGTCATTATTTATCAAGTGAGTGATTCTATTAACTTCAGGTATGATGTATGGGTTTTCTGTCTCATAGTTGGGGACCCGTAGTTAGCAAGAATATTGTAATGGATTTTTCCCATGATTAGTTGGACATGGAGTAGCTCACGCATGTCATATTGTTTGAGGAGCCATGAGGTGTACTTATTCTTTATGTAGCTAGATACACCTCCACCTTTAGCTCTTTCATGTTCAGTTGGTAGTTTGAGTGTATGAAAGGCATTATAGCCATGCACTGCCAGAGTGCGTTCCATGGCTTTGAACCATGTGTCAGTAACTGCACAGATGTCAGTATTCTCCAGGGTGAAGAGAGCTTCCAGAGAGTGCAGTTTCTTGTTGAGGATCCTAGCATTGAGCAGTAACACCTTTAGCTTGCCCTGAGTAATATTAGTTGTGTTGGAAGGTTTGTCTGTTTGTTGATACCTAAAAAAAGGCACTATAGGGGTGGATAATCCTTTGGCTAATATCAAAAGCCTAGAGATGACAGGTGAAGACCGTGCCTGGCAAAGCAGCATGGCCTATCAGCCATGTCTTCCCAGACTGACAAATATTGGACCCCTTTGGAATGACACTGGTAGTTAAGCCAGTTGTTAAAGTTGATCATTTTCTGCTGGTATTGTGGCATTATCCTTGCAGATAGTAGAATGCTGCTCATTGCTAGACTCATACCTGCCGGTGGCACATATTCTCAGAGCTCAATCATGTCTCTCTACATATAGTCAAGGAGGTATGTCTCAGGTCATTCACACCCATATAGACTGTGGCTGAGTCATACTGGTACTCAGGGGTAAGTTACTTGAGTGTTCGTGTGATCTTGTGAATCTTGGCCCCTGACAGGCTGTTACTGTAACTATAACTTTCTCCTTATCCAGCCTGGTAAGAGAGACATCAGTGTGTCTCACAATGGAGTCGCCCTATGACCAGAATATTGGGTTGTGGAGTGTTTCGACTTATGGGTTTAGTAGTTGATGTACAATGAGATGTGGCATTATGAATTGTGATGGGAATTGTCTGTGTCCATGCAAAGTTTCTGAGGACTGTGCCTGAGAGGTCTTTGAGGTTTATGTAAGTTACATAATTCACAGTGAATGTTCTTACAATCAACTCACTAAGCAGACAAAGCTTGACAACAATAAATAAACAAGAAATCAGAGAATGGAACTTTAAATCATTTGTACCATAGAGTATAATTAACTAAATATGTAAATTAATAAGTTATAAGCTGATGGCATGAGCAAAGAGTAGACTATCAGTAGAAACACTTGTGGGTCGCACTAAGAATGCAAAATAAATAGCATTTTATTTAGACATTGGCTTCAGCATATGGAAGCTGACAAAATCTAAAAAAAAATATTAAAATTAAAATAAACTTAACTGGAAGCAGCCATGGTATTACTTCATTAGTAATAACATCTCCAAGTGAGACTTACTTGCACTGCATTTGCAGCAATACAAATAGGCTGGTCTGTGTTGGCAGCAGGGAGAAACAGTGTCCAGAAGAACAAAATTACTGCAGTCTACAGGGACTGTCAGAAACAGATAGAATGTCCTAAAGCAGTGTGTTCCAAATTTAAGGAAAGATAATGGGTCTCTCCATATTTATAACTCCAGGGATCACAGCAGCCTCAGGGTACCCACTTCATCTGTAGCATAAGCAGGCAGTGATTATGAGTTATAAAATGTAACACAATCATCACAAGCCTTGAGGCCAAATGTGATTATACTCTGTCTTAGACACTGTTTAAGCTGCCATTCCCTGATGCCTCTGTTATTACTTTGCTGTTGATTGGACTCACAATTATTAAAAAAATCCCCACAGCTGATAATTAACAGTGAAGAATATAGTCTACAGATGCACTATAATATAGCACATAGTATTAGTAATTAAATTTTACTAACACAGCATAACTAACATTATTTATAAAGCAACATAAATGTAGAAAATATAACTTGATAGATCACAATGTAGTGTATGTACAGAGCTCACTTTAAGGTTAAATTTTAAGATATAACCAATACAAAATAGTAATGTTTCTTATAACTGTGGAAGGAGAAATCAGTATATTATGACAACACCTGGAACAGGGACTAATACACCGAAGCATGGACATCAGTGCAGTGTACTGAAAGAAACTGATATGTAAATTAAAAGCTAGACCTGTGCAATCATAGCAGAGAAAATATTTTAAAAACAAAGAGTGATATTAGAATCTATGGGGACTTGCGTATATATGGAAAGCAAGCTGCGTAAAACATATAGATATACCAAATCATAAGAAAACAGATAATTAAAAGATGTTATGACTGTAACACAGTCTACATAAAGGAAGGCAGATAAAAGGAGAAAATGGAAAAATATTTCCAGTGATATGTCAAAAATTGCTTATATGTTTATGATGTATAATGCAAAAACAGTTCCTAGTCCAGGAAAACAGTTCATAATAGCAAATAGTCTGCTTTTAATTCCTGTGAAGGAGTTTCAGTAATTAAAAATGTAATATGTTGCTCAGGTGTTCACGTAAATGGCAGTGACCAGCAGGTCAGTGTCAGAAGATTGGGTTGATGTTATAAAAGGAAGTGCACAGTACTCCAAATGGTGATTATTTGTTTGAGAGAAGGCTGCTCAAATAATATTGCACAAGTAACATTGCACAAGTAACATTCTTGGTACATGTATATTATGCAGCAAGTCAAAAGCCTGTCAAAAAGCATATATATATTTTTGCACAAAGGCAGACTGTTTATTACAAAGAGCGCCAAGACCTCCTGTGTGTGTGTGTGTGTGTGTGTGTGTGTGTGTGTGTGTGTGTGTGTGTGTGTGTGTATGTACATCAGCATTTCTTTTATATCCTTCTCTGATATTAACAATTGAATACTTAATTTATTCATTTGTTAACCAAATAGCTAGTAACTAGTCCAACTATAACCTTAACTGGCCATGCCCCAGGCAAAAAGGATGAGGGTAAAAACAATTTGTGTAAATGGACAATAATATATCAGCATGCTTTTCTGAACAAG
Organism: Protopterus annectens; assembly: GCF_019279795.1. Classification (NCBI taxonomy): domain Eukaryota; kingdom Metazoa; phylum Chordata; order Ceratodontiformes; family Protopteridae; genus Protopterus; species Protopterus annectens. The sequence continues at coordinate 1,709,179,604 of NC_056731.1, read as the reverse complement.
CATGAGCATATGAAGAAAAACCCACAGATGACACAGGGAGAATATACAAAATAACTTAAGTT